>NW_025937667.1:2697-5954 GCF_000764305.2 Hyalella azteca | reverse complement strand
AATTGAACATTAGTTATCAATCCAGTTTTATTATTTATATCTATATAGACCATGTTCGGCGTAAAATTGAGTGCTTCTATTTTGACATTTTTACGAAACTACCGTTACTCACGTGGCATGGTCTTTAAACTTCTGCTTCATACAGAAATGAACTGTATAGCTTATAATATTGCTAATACGAGAACTGAATGAACGATGGAGATGCAGTATGGTGACTAACTCCAACGCTGTTGTTGTATCGGAGAGCGTTCTGCTTGTAAAGGCGCGCGTTTAGCACCGTTAGATCTTAACGAACTTAAATGGCACGTCCAACCACTATGTTATATTTCAATATGCAAAAAAATTATACGAAGTTGTTTCAATCTGGTGACCGACTCAAACGATGTAGGTGTATTGTAAGGCGTCATGCACAAGTTGTATGAACAGGGGCGCTTAGGACCATAAGATTGTAATTGACTAACGTTGCACATCCAAATTTCGTCTACTCAACTAACATTTTCACGGTCATACTTCCATACAGGAGAATAACCTGAAGGGATTACAAAATTACACATAAGATAACTAATATTTTATACCATTCATATAATGAGGAGATTGGACGGCTTGTCATGCATAACTACTGAACACTACAACAATATTGTTCAATACGTATGCAAACTTCATCCATAACTAAAGTATTCTCTCATCTCATGAATGGTGTTAAGGGAGAGTTGCCACATCTATGTGCTATCCTCGTCTATCTCAGACTAAACAGCAGAAAATACCAAATAACTTCCATGAAACTGGCCCTTATAAGTGTTTGTATTATTTTTTTCAACTTTAAATGCAGGCTAATTAATTTTGATTTGTTGGAGCATTGGCTGCAGCTTGCAGGCTCACAACGCAGGCTGGTATGTCTTGCGATGTTTCTAGCGCGGTCTGCGACATTCTAGGTCTGAGGCTGACATTAGCTGAGCATGTTTATACAAAGCGTTTGCTGCAGGGTTGTTTAGGAGTTGAAATTGTGGCCGACGACTGCGCATTCCTTCTTGCCAGGTGTACGACGATTTATATGCTATAAGCGATTCCCTGATATACAGGAGAGAAATGTAACTGTTTATCCCGAAATTTCGTTTTCTTCGACGTGGGAAAATCCTGACAAATTAAATCAATGCAGCAACTGAAACATTTGATACAGAGTGGATTTGTACTGTCAACCGCTGCACGACATTAGTTATGTACTGCCAACCACTGCACGCAATTCGTTATGTACTGCCAACCACAGCAAGCCATTAGTTATGTACTGCCAACCACTGCACGACATTAGTTATGTACTGCCAACAGCACGCCATTAGTTATGTACTGCACGCCATTAGTTATGTACTGCCAACCACTGCACGCCATTAGTTATGTACTGCCAACCACTGCACGACATTAGTTATGTACTGCCAACCACAGCACGCAATTCGTTATGTACTGCCAACCACAGCAAGCCATTAGTTATGTACTGCCGACCACGGCACGCCATTCGTTATGTACTGCCAACCACAGCACGCCATTAGAAAAATGCCCAGGCCATTAGAAAAAAGCTACAGTAACAATAATGATGATATTGTTGATGCATGCATCCAGAAAGCTTAACTTATACTGCACGTCCAACAACATAACATGCATATTATTGTTGCCACCAACAACGGAGCAATCAAGACGTTCAAGGCATAAAAAATTTCAAAATTATGTTCTTAAATGATTATAGTTAGTGAACAAAATTCCTTTCGTTAAGATCTAATATAAGTTTCAAATAAATTAAATTGTTTTGTTTGAGAAGAAAGTGCTGGGCTTCCAGCTTTGTTTCAGGGTAATTTTTGTAACGAAATGTTCTTTCATTCAGATTGAATTTTCACAACAGAATTGATTGAGAATTTAATGCTTTTTCACGGCCAAACTATTGAGGAAGGCTCCAGTCCGACACAGGCGCCTCACGAGGCGGCGATTGTCTAATAAATCAAATGGAGGCGTGGAACCCTTGGTCAGAATATCGCACTGAGCATCCATTCGTCAATACATAATAACTCCAACTTTTCTATATATCTAACTCTTACATATCTTTACAGTAAACGTCTAGGGTTGCAAAGTTATAGTAATTAAATCTTTAAATTCAGCATATCTACTCATGCTCAATGTGCCACTTATTAGTAACTGCTTTCTGAACACTACACTCAGGTTAAGTGTAAAAATCGATGTCAGTATTATCCTAGACTGAACTTCTCACTGCCGCCATATATAACAATCATAACGTATATAACATAACATAACATAGTGATCTCGGCGCTGAAGTGTAGGCCTGATGAGGCCTGTCACCGATTTTTTTCCTTTTCGTGCCTTGTTCACAGAAGATCTAAAATCGTGTCATTTGACCGGATCTTTTCATGACTGACGATAGTTTGAAGTACAGTTACGCGCATATTTATTGGCAACACGCTTAAAAATGTTTAATTTGAGAAATAATATAATTTGAAGCATTTATTGCAATTTCTGAATTTATTTTCAGTTAAATTGAAAAAGAACATCTAATTACTGTCCATAACGGATAGTAAAGCGTTAGAGATTTGTTGTATTTATATTTATTAGAAAAACATCACAAGCAAAAGTAATGGCAACATTTTGAAAAAAAAGGATATAAATTGTTGGCAACTCTGAATTAATACTTTGTGTGACCTCCCTTGGCAGCAATGATGGCAGTCAGACGCTTCTTGTATGTTTCTACGAGGTGTTGGCATGTTTAAGTAGGAATCTTGCGCCACTCTTCCATGGCAAAAGTCTTCAATTCTTCGATGTTGCTGGGTCTTCTTTTATGAACACGCCTCTTGAGTTCCCTCCATAAATTTTCAATTGGATTTAAATCTGGGCTTTGGGAAGGCCATTCCAAAACTCTCAATTTCCTGTCTCTTATACACATCTAGATGTGTATAAGAGACAGCGGCAATACAAGTACGCTAATGAAGAAAATTATGAAACTCGATGACTTATTTTAAGCTAATAATTTTAAGAGTCATAAACTCCAGTTGAAACATTCTCCTTCTCTAATATAATCTCAACAATTCTTCTCTAACAATATTGTAAGTTTTTCATCTTTGCTATTGATAAAAAGTCTGTCACAGAAAATTCTGCTTCTGCATTTCGCGATTTCACGGACAACTCATTAGTTCTCACCGCGCTGAATGGAGGAATAAATCCAAGAATTTCCATTAACGATCAATGATTGATAATTATTAATA
>NW_025937667.1:0-1818 GCF_000764305.2 Hyalella azteca | reverse complement strand
ATTCTTTGACAAAAAAGTTTTTTAATACATTCAGTTGCCACCGTATAATATGAAGTACAAATCGTGAACAAGTTAGTATGTGCTTTGCCATTGTTATGACGTATAGTTGCGATGCTATTTCAATAAATATAGTATACAAAACGTTTCAGTAAACTCGTTGTCAACATAGAAACTCATTCTCTCTCCCACTTCTTACCAAACCCCCAATTCACCCCTATTGATATCCTGCTCTCACCCTGCCTCGAAACGGACACGGACGGCAAGCCGTTGCCTATATATATGACGCTGTGAAATTCCTGCCAATATGCGGCTGCTCCCTGTCTCGATTTTTAATAAGGGACAGTTTCCTGAGATTCCTGCTGCAATGCTGCTGCTAAGCTGTTCTTCTGCCGTGAACGGCGCAGAATTCGTCTCCGAAATTTAACTGGGTTGTATAAACCATGAGTATACATGTATACTTCAATGAGGTCCCCACACATACGACGATAACTGAGGCTTGGAAGCTTCATAATCTTCAATCTTTCTTCATAGGACATGCCCTTCAAGCCTGAAATTATCCTTGTTGCACGTTTTTGAACATTCTCTATTAAATTTCTGTCCTTTTCAAATCTCGGTGACCACACAACGTTTCCAAACTCTAGATTCGGGCGCACGACAGCAACAAACAACTGCTTCTTCGCTTCTGCATCTAGGAACTCGTATGAGCGTTTGATTAGTCCAAGAAGTTTGTTGGATGTGTTAGCTTGCGTTTCAACATGCTTAGAAAATTTCAGCTCCTTGTCGACGTAAACTCCGAGATCTTTTTCCACACTAGACTTTTCAATCATTACTCTCTCGTTGCAACCATGTCTTCTCATACTGTAATCTTGCTGTTCATTGTTCTTCCCGAGGTGAAGTACTTTACACTTGTCAGCGTTAAACCGCAGCTGCCACGTATCAGCCCAGTTAACTAAACTGTCAAGATCATTTTGCAATTACTCTTCATTTGACGCATTCTTCACTGAATTATAAACTTTTGTATCGTCGGCATACATGGAGCACACGCTGGACACTGCTTGTCACAGATCGTTTATAAAAGCAACGAACAAAACAGGCCCAAGAATGCTTCCCTGTGGCACGGCACTGCGCACTGATGCCCAGTCTGACGCGGTTCCGTTAATATATACTGACACGTTGTCGTCTAATTACTAGAAACCTACTAATCTGCTTATCTGTAAGCAGCTGTCATGTAGCAAATTTTATTTCACATTTTGAATATATTTTAATATTAAACACTACTTGAAAAAGAGGCTTGCATAGAAATTAGAATAAACACTAAATGGAAATCAGTCCATTTGCTCTTTGTACAATATGAAACTTCACTACATGTGTTATTCAATGTTTTCAGCAAAGAAAAAGTTCTTTGTTGAAACAAATGTTTGATGTTTCTCCCTGGCCTGTATTATGCCGCATCGAAATGCGAGTCAACTTTCATCAGAACAAGGCTTTACCATTCTTTCTCCGCTACTTCCCCCGTAGCGGAGAAAACGGCAACTCAATCCTCAATCTTAAAATTGAGTTTCCTAGCGGCAACTCAATCTGCAATTCTAATAAAGAGATTGAGCCAGAATCTTTCTCATTATACTTTTGCATTTTGAAATAATTATACGAGACCTCTCATGTGTTGATAGACAATAACTATTGCTTTAAACATTGATAAAAATAAAATAAAAAAACCACTGGGCCACCCCAGTGGTTAAAGCACACACAGTGGTTAACCACACTGAAAGCACACGGAACCCAAAACTGCTTTCTTAGGCCTGCTAGGATTTTGTACAC
>NW_025937666.1:0-1007 GCF_000764305.2 Hyalella azteca | reverse complement strand
GGTCGGGATAGGATACTTTGAAACAAATACTATGTCGGGAAATTCCCCTGTGTAAATTCTGTCTGAGCTTCATATTTTTGTGTGGCAGTATAGGACTATATTCCGTGTAAATCGTGTCTTAGCTTCGCCGACTTGCCCGATTGTATTAGACTAGATTTTCCTATATAATAGTAACTATTGAATTTATCTCCATGTGTTGTCATTGCTCCTTTGCTAACTAGGTCGCTGTTTTGACGCTAGAACTGTATATCATCGTACCACTTATAGCCACTCTGGCCGAAGCAACCTGACAGTTTTCTAATTTGTATCAGAGGAAAAGAAATTGATGAGTTAACGTAATATTTTAGTACGAAAAAAATTGTATTTCAGATTTAATCTCGTGGCAAAGTAGAAGTGATTAAAGATCTCAAAATGAGGTAAATGATAGTGAGAATTAGGAAATTTTCAACTTTATAACAAAAAAAGATACAAGGTAAACTATTCACATTAGTATAGGAATTGGTAGGGATCGCAACTCTATAGTCTATATGCATTGAAGATTCAAGCCAACCACCAGAGAATTCAAACGAGGGGCGGGTCTACACGATAGAGAGGGGCTATATAAAGGAAGGGCCGCTGTAGTGGGACCAGTCGAGCGCAGAGCCAGTCGAGCGTGGAGTCAGTCGAGCGCGTAGCACGTATTCACGGAACAGTGAAGGTTAGAGAACCAATTGTGTTGTTCGAGTCACGACGTCTCTTCAGACAACATCAGCTGGCCACGCTGTATATCGCCGAGAAGAAAACCACCGACGAAGAAATAGCGATTCGAAATAGTGGAATTACTTTATCATCGAATAAAAGGAGCTACGACCAAATTGCCGCCGAGATGGAATTTTATTCCGGAGGCCAGCATCTACAGAAATAACCAAGCGTACTACACTAATTGAACAACGCATCACCCAAATAACACGCACACCAGGGAACGCGGACCGAAGAATTTCGATTGCTAAGCTTCGCAGTCACATTCG
>NW_025937665.1:281270-282051 GCF_000764305.2 Hyalella azteca | reverse complement strand
ATATCGATATGGTGAATTTTCTTGGCGTTTTCTTTGCTTTTAAATTCCTTGTGAACTTGCGATATAAGCAGACTAATGATATAAGTACTTATAACACATAACATAGCACAGTATAACAACATAACATAACACATAACATAGCATAGTACAACTACATTACACATTATAACATTGCACAGCAGGATGGAATTCTAATTTCGGAGGTTCATATATTATTTCGATCCACCAAGACCACTTTTTCTACCTAACATCGTTATTTGAGGCAAAAAATGAACTTCTTAAAGGCTTAAAACACGCACGCTAACTTGCTCAGTTTCTATAAAGTACCTAATCACTTGGAAGTTGTAAACCTGCATCTATCACTCAACAATTAAAATTAGACTTATAAAAAGTATTAGTTAGTTGAAAATTTGTCTCTTAAGTTGACCGCAATGAACTAAACTTCATTAAGTAATTATAACTACGCTGCAAAGCAGAGTTTCACACACACGCACACTAAACATCATGCACACTAAACACGCAATTCAGAGTTCAGACAAACAGAACTATATATCACGTGGGCCAGCTTGCAACTGAATTAAATAGGTACCTACTAACTTATTTCCCGCTCCCGGTGCATTTCTAGCGGGTTGATCAATCGTATACTTAATTCATATACGATTGTATATGAATTACGAATTAACTAATCATTCGTATACTTAGTGCAAGAGAATGAATAATTATGTTGTTTCTGATCAAACAAGCGAAAACTTTTTCTGTTTCTGATCAAACGAACGAAAAC
>NW_025937665.1:156799-280535 GCF_000764305.2 Hyalella azteca | reverse complement strand
TTGCAAAAATGTGTCCGCTAGCCTACAGATAAACGACTAGTTAACTTGATTAGTCGTTGGCAACACGGGATTGGATTTCAAACCACGCGCGATTTCGGAAGTACAGTACAGCCATTTCAAATGTGCTCAGTTCATCAATTTTCATTGCAGTGGAAGGTGGTGTAACACGGTGGTAAGGTTGGTATTTCGATACGTTTTCTTATATTGACATGAGAATATATTACCTCTACAGAATTCCACACTGTTGCACAGTACATAACATAACACATCATAACATAATATATCATAACATAGCACAGTATAACAACATAACATAACACATCATAACATAGCACAGTATAACAACGTACCACATTATAACATTGCACAGTATAACAATATAACACATCATAACATAGCACAGTACAACAACATAACATAACACACCATAACATAGCACAGCATAACAACATACCACATCATAACATAGCACAGTATAACAACATAACATAACACAGCACAGTATAACAACAGAACATAACACATAGCATAGCACAGTATAACAACATAACACATTATAATATTGCACAGTATAACAACATAACATAACATTAACATAACACATCATAACATAGCACAGTATAACAACATAACACATTATAACATTACACAGTATAACAACATAACACATCATAACATAGCACAGTATAACAACATAACACATCACATTATAATGCAACACAATATATTGTATTATATTATGTTCTGTTGTCCTGTGTTCTGTTGTGTTTTAATTTTTTATGTTATGATATTTTCTATTATATTAGGTTGTGTTACAATGTGTTGTATTCATGTTTGATTTTGTTATAATTTTTGATGCTATATTATGATGTGCTATAATATGCTGGGTTGAGTTATGATGTCTTATAATGTGTTTTATTAGGATATGTTGCGGTATAATTTGTTTTGTTGTTCTATGTTATGTTACGATGTATAGTGTTATATCATGATTAGTTATGTTATAATGTATTGTGTCATGTCATTACAATGTGTCATGCTATGTTATTTATGTTATGTTGTGTTACAGTGCATTGAGTTATGTAATGTTACATTATGTTGTGTTGTAATATGTTGTGCTATGATATAGTTTGTTATAATATGTTATGTTATAATGTGATGTCATGTTAGGGTGTGTTATAATGTGTTGTATAGTGATATGTTGTGATGAGTGCAGTGCTGTTGTGCAGTGATATTTTGTGTTGCAATGTGTTGTGTTGTTAATACTATATTGTTAGTGTTACCATATTTTGTGTTATTTGCTTGTGTCAATCATTAAGCATCCGCCACTTTGATTGCAGAGAGCACGCATCAGTATTGATCATTGGGCATCAGCTAAAACGATCATAAATCGCGTGTGCTTGTGTCGATCATTAGGCATTGGCCACTTTGATCGCAGAGAGCGCGCTTCTGTATTGATCATTGGGCATCGGCTAAACTGATCGTAAATGGCGTGCGCTTGTGTCGATTATTAGGCATCTTCCACTTTGATCGCAAAGACCGTGCATCAGTATTGATCATTGGGCATCGGCTAAAATGATTGTAAATCGCGTGCGCTTGAGTCGATCATTAGGCATCGGCCACTTTGATCGCAAAGAGCGCGCATCAGTGTTGATCATTGGGCATCGGCTATATAGATCGTAAAGCACGTGTGTTTGTGACGTTGCCAGTCATCAATTGTAAAGTATGTGTGCCTGTGTCGATCATGCAGCATTGGCAAAGGTTACACTTCTGTTTTTAGCAAGCATATTGGCAACTTTCTTCCCTGGCGTACTGGCTTCATCCCAAAACAAACCTTCGGCGTACATGCTGCACCTTCCTGACCATGGAATTTGTAATCAATGAATTCTCTGGTCATTAACTACTTGTGTTTTAACAAGCTTACTCTGCAATTTTATTCTGATTTAGAAAGTGTAAACATTTCCTGAAGTACAATCCACCAGAACCAGATTCAGCACAACAAAGGTTGCAACTTGCAAGTTCACTACAAAACCTGTGTATGTCGGCCTTGCATTATCATGCAACAATGTTTTTAGTTCTGTCTTCTGTGGAAGTGATTACATGATATTTCAAGAGAATTACCCAATTTTGCGACTGAATATAGATATTCCTCCCAAATCCGCACTCATCTGTCCAGAGGTGGGCAGTAGCGCGCTACATGTAGCGGCCGCTACATTTTCAGTAGCGGTAGCGGCTCTACATATAAGGCAATGTAGCGGTAGCGGTAGCGCCCGCTACATATTTAAGTAGCGATACGCAGGGTTGGCAATGATTAAATCAAAATGATTAAATCACGTGATTAAATCACTTGATTTTTTTATAAAAAAATCATGATTTTTTTTATTTTTTCGATTTTTTCGATTATTTTGATTTTTTCATGTATTTAAATATATTGAGTGGCCGTCTTTAATTTATATTGAGGTATTGTTATTCATGGTTTAGTATAAATGTACTATGAATGACAAATTGGTATATAAACTTGTTGCCTTTAGTGTGCATTAGGTTCCAATAAATTGAATGTTTTTGGTACAGAGGCATCAAGTGTGCAATACATTGTACATAGCTAGCAGCTTAGCTAATTGTTATAAGGCTATAAGTAGTCTTTAACTATTTGACTATTTGTTATATATTTATTGCAATATACAATTTAAATGTGTTAGCTAGCTTATACAGGGTGGGGCAGAACTGATTGAACAGTTTTGAGGCAAAGTAAAAGAGTAATGGAGGTACATAAAGAAGAAAGTTCATTTTCCCAAGATTAGCTCAACATACCATTTAAAATACTTATGTTTTGAAAACAATATCAGGAATATGGTGTCCGTTAGCTGCATCACACTGTTGGAGTCATTTTCGGAAGTTTTCTACAGCACGTTCACACATATGGCGAGGTATGGCCATAACCTCTGCTGCAATAATCTCCCTTAGCTGTGGTAATGTGTGAGGGTGACTTCTGAACATGTTTCTTTTAGATGTCCCCAAGGAAAGAAATTGCAAATGCTCAAATCAGGTGACCTCGCAGGCCACTGTAAATCACCCCTCAGAGACACCAGACGTCCGGGAAACATGCATTTCAAAACATGGAGTGACATTTGGGCTGTGTGAGCTGTAGCCCTATCCTGCTGGAACCACACGTCTCCCAATGCTTCATTTTCAACAATGTTTTCCATACTGGGCTGCAAGAAATTTTGCAACATTGCAGCATAGCGATCGGAAATCACTGTCACGGTTACTCCCTCCTCTGAGAACAACTCCAACAGTGTGTTGCAGCTAACGGCCCCCATCTTCCAGATATCGTTTTTGAAACATAAGTATTCTAAATGGTATGTTATGCTAACCTCTAGGAAAATAAACTTTCTTCTTTATGTACCTCCATTACTCTTCTATTTTACATCAAAACTGCTCAATCGGTTTTGCCCCACACTGCATATTGAGAGGTTGAGATTGTATTGACCTTTTAGGCAATTAGAAAGATTTTCCACCCTAATACGAGTATTCTAATTAAAATATTTAATTTCAATCTTTAAATATGTGAATTTAAAACTAGAAACAAAACAATTACAATTATAAGAATATATATAAAATAATTAAATGCAGTGAATGGATATAAAATATTTAAATTGTGCACATGTTTATTTCAAACAGTATTAGATTTTTTCATAACTTTAGTCTCGTTTCAAGTCGTATGAGGTTTGTTTGGTTATCGTTCAGTTTATGTTTAGTATTGGTTTATTGGTCTGAATTAAATGGGAACACTGCAGTCAGTCACTCAGTCACTATACTGGTCGGTGTGTATAGAGGGTAGAGTCTGGTAGATTTATAGGACATAAAACTAGTAGATTAGATCTAGTGACAGTGCTGTGCACTGTGCTATCAGCTTGATCCATATACTGTTATTGCTAGTAGGCTAATTGCAACATAAAAAATAACACTTCAAAAAAGACAAAAAAGTTGAAAAAATCAAAAAAATCAAATCAAAAAAATCATGAAAAAATCAAAAAAATCATTGATTTTTTATTTTTTTGATTTTTTAAAAAAAAATCAAAAAAATCACCAACCCTGGCGATACGAGGTTTTGCCGCTACAGCGCTACTGCTACATTTATAGATAAAGCTTTTAGATTTTACTTAAGGGGACCGGCTATCCTCCAACAAAACTTTTTGTTTACAGACGGATCGTTTTGAAACTTGGTACACATATGTAAAACAGAAATCTAAGACCTTTTTGTTCATGTGAATTTAAAAAAATGAAAGAATACGTGGAATTAATAGAAAACGGCAAATAAGGGGTACTCTAAAAAAGTTTTGTTTGCTTACAGTTATTTTTACACAGTTATTTTTATGTTTCACCTTCCCTACATGGATGTCTACTTTAATCTATCAATCTCAAAAATAATCCACATATATATATATACAAAAAAAAGACTGATTTTTATATGTATATGTGGATAATTTCCTAGATTGGTAGATTAAAGTTCACATCCATGTAGGGAAGGTAAAACATAAAAATAACTGTAACTTTTATTTACTGTATCTAACCCTGGGGTAACCCATACTAGTTCGGTTAGGTTAATTGCAGTAAAGTTGCATTGATATGTTTTAAAAATGTTTTATCATCATTAAATGTTAATGCCCAATAGCAGAACAATAAATATTTAGAGATTTCCAATAATTTTGGCCATTGTAGCGTCTAATGTAGCGCGCTACATTTTACTGTAGCGGTAGCGCCCGTTACAATCTAGTGGGTGTAGCGGTAGCGGTAGCGCGCGCTACATTTAGAGCTTGTAGCGGTAGCGGTAGCGCCGCTACATTTCCAAGTAGCGCTGCCCAGCTCTGCATCTGTCATAGGCTAACTCCACACATGTACAAAAATTTGAGTAGCCCTACGTCTGTAGGGGAAGTGAAATTTCTACTTAGGCTGGAGCCCTAAGCTTTTGCCCAGGTTCACTGAGGGACTCAGGTGAGTGAGGTCAGGCATCACTCGCCGCATCAGCCCTACAATCTACAAAGATTTTAACCAGGTAGGTAGCCTGAGCATGCTGAGGTAGGTAGTAGGCTCACTAGGCTGAAAAGTAAACACTCACCTGATGCCACTTTGATTTTTTAGGATTCTTTGTAAATTCACTGGATCTTGTTACCGGTTCCTCCATTTTTTATGAACCACTGAAGGCACTGATAAACTTATCTGTCTTATTACGACAAAACACCTAACCACACGAATGCGTCTTACATACTGTGCAGCGTGTGCGAGACTCAGCGAGAGCAACCGAAAAACGGAACCGATATAATTCCGGAATTGCAAAAAAAGTCCACGATTGGGTTTGTTATAAAACAAGCACCTACGATTTGTACTCGTCTCCCATACAATTTTTTCTCATAGTCGAAAGTGGAAAATATACAATGCAAATAAAACTGAATATGAATATGAATAAAACTGAATAAAACTGAAAACTGAATATGAATATCATAAATATTGAAATATACTCCAGGAAATCATCAATTCTCAAAGTCGCACTCATGAATAACTTAATTGAGCGTCATGGACTTGCTGGAAAACTAAAAAAAAATGAATTGTTCATTATATGTGTATTGGTTCCTCCGTTAACTCCCCACAGACCCAAAACAGACCCATAAGGAGCGCACAGCTGTGGCCACAAAATTAACTTTTAAGGGGAGCGTCTAGGGTAAAATTTTGGATTTCGGCTTTTCCGGTTTTTAGTCTCATCTTAAAGCTGACATTCTGATCTATCCAACGGTACCAAAACCATCTCTGTACGTTGATTTATGCGTTCACGACAGATCATGAAAGGGAGGGGGGTGGTGTAGTTCTTTAACAAATAGAATGGGAGGAAATTCGCTGCGAGCACTTTAAATAGAGTGTCTGCTTGAAGTGCACCTTAGTTACCCGCCTGGCGTCGTATGAGGAGGTGTGCATGCAGTCGCTCCCACCATCCTTGACTGGAATCAAGCTCCAGTAACGTTTAGTTTTGTATCCTTGCTACATTGAGTGCCTATTCCGATGCGCGCGGGACTTTGACGGGCTCTACTGAAAAGTTAACTTATTGTCACTGCAAACCTATCTCCTCCTAGAGTTTTTAAGCTACAACAATGAGACATATACCATTTGATGCGCAACAAAATTATCTAAAACATAACACGGGCGTTTTTCTAATTTCGTTATAGTTTGGATTTTATTCCGCAAAAGGGGGGGTGGCGTTAGGGAAAATCGAAAATTTTTCGAAAAATTTACGAAAAATGCTCCCACACCCACAAAAATGAGAAATCCTAAAAACCCTCGTGTTGCGTTTTAGATATGGTCTTTACGCATCGAATGATATGTGTCTCAATGTTGTAGCTTGAAAATCTTAGGAGGAGATAGATTTCTACGGTACCCCATTTTTTGGCCGTTTTCTAAGAATTTCACGTTTTCTTTCGTTTTTTTCGAAAAATTCACACGAACAAAAATGTCTTAGAATTCTATTTTACATATGTGTACCCAGTTTCAGAGTGATCCGTTTGTAAATAGCCGAGATAAATTTTACCCTAGACGCTCCCCTTAAATGAACCCTGTAGCCAACACTCAGCCACATCATGCAAAAAATTTAATCAGCTACAGAACTAAAAGCCGCTGAAAACACTGGAACACCATAATCATAACAATGATACAATTATTAAAGATAATAACGTAGTTAATATTCAGTCAATACTTGAGCATGCTCGCTCGTAAGCAGGCTGTTCTGCATCCGGTTGCACCTACTCAGGTGTAACCTATTCGCTCCTTCTGGCCTAACCTATTCACGCTGTCCCGGAACACAAATTAATTGCGACCAATGACTGGTTCTACCAGCATATTTGAACAGCCTGTATAACTTCCTGCAGCCAATGAGGTTAGGTTAGGTCCGCTCAAGTTTGTTTTAGGTGGAGAAATGTTGCGACTTGTGAAGGTTAGGCCAGAAGAGGTTAGGCCGGAATAGGTTTGACCAGATGCAGTATGACCATGATTCCCTTTAGTATGCTTAAAAGATGGCTGTGGACATGGGTCGCGATGATCTGTGAGCAGTTGACTTCATATGCTGCTTCATAGGCTCTTGCTCACGGAAAGGTACATGAAGTAAGTGTTAATTTGGGCCTAGCTGGCCTCCGGCATGCGCCCCTACCAGAAGCACGTGCCAGTTGCGCTACAAGGCAACAACTATAATTCTGTTTTTCTGTGGCAAACTTCATGTGAGTATCTTAAATTAATTAAGCTTGGAAAACGTTTGAATAGAATTGCTACGCTAAAGTTCTGTGTAGAAATATAATATAACATAAATTGAACGAAAATCTAACAAACTGACAACTTGATGGAGGAATGGCATCGTTGTCGGAATAATTAACTGCATTTTATAATTTATTTTCGCATTATGTAGATACAGGCTGCAAACAAGATTACAAATCATCTTATTACTGATATAAATAACTTTTAATTTGAACTTTAAAGTCTAAATAATTTTATTGACCCAATGTGTTTGTGAAAATGTATTTGCAATTATTATTATAAATTCCATTTGTTAAACTCTCACCTTGAATCGACAGAAGAAGCAGCGAGGGAACATTAATGGATGATTTTAGGTATATAGGAAGAATCTCAGACTGACATTAACATGCATTAATAAATATGTTCCATTGCTTTCAAGTGGCAACGAAAACAATAGAATGCGAGCTGCCTAAGATTAACCCCGAGCAAAGTCATAATTGCGAAAGTATTCCTGCTATTTGTATATAGAATGCATATCTAAAAACTTAAAACTGATTATATCTTAAAAGCTTTCATAACTGTTATTTGACAAAATATTCAAAAAGGCACCTTCCTAGTCCATAAAATAATTTCAACCTAGCGACATCAACTGAGAGCCAGCGGGAAGTACGACAGTGGCTCAGTGGCACCCGAGTTCATAAAACAAACACCATGAGTTTTAATAATACCAATTTTATTGGCATCTTCTTGCCGCGTGTATGATGTAGAAAATCGTGGCTGTGTAGAAAATCGTGGCTGGCTTCTAAATGGCACTAAATGGCCTCTGTCTGGCCACCAATTTATTTGGGGGTCGCAGTACCGACCGCGGCGGCGAGCGGTCCCTGAATTTTTACGCGGTGCAGTACGAGGCAATATCGCGTTAAGGCAGCCAGAATGACTCCCTTAATAAGAACGCTTTACCCTCGAAACAATCTGGGGGAGCTAGGGGGCGCCGCGCGTGGCTTGTGTAAACGTGGCCCGTATAGTGTTGGGGGGGGGGGATGGGGTGAGGGCAGCGCCTATTGTGGGGAAGAAGGCAGCGTTTAGGGTGAAGAAGACTGGGCTAAGTGGGGGAGAAGACGGGGCTTAGGGTGAAGAAGACTAGGCTTAGTGGGGGAGAAGGCAGCGCTTAGGGTGAAGAAGACTGGGCTTAGTGGGGGAGAAGGCGGGGCTTAGGGAGAAGAAGGCTTGGCTTGGTGGGGAAGAAGGCAGCGCTTAGGGTGAAGAAGACTGGGCTAAGTGGGGGAGAAGGCGGGGCTTAGGGAGAAGAAGGCTTGGCTTGGTGGGGGAGAAGGCAGCGCTCAGGGTGAAAAAGACTGGGCTTATTTGGGGAGAAGGCAGGGCTTAGGGAGAAGAAGGCTTGGCTTGGTGGGGGAGAAGGCAGCGCTCAGGGTGAAGAAGACTGGGCTTAGTGAGGGAGAAGGCAGCGCTTAGGGAGAAGAAGACTGGGTTTAGTGGGGGAGAAGGCAGCGCTTAGGGTGAAGAAGACCGGGTTTAGTGGGGGAGAAGGCAGCGCTTAGGGTGAAGAAGACCGGGTTTAGTAGGGGAGAAGGCAGGGCTTTAAATTAAGGAGAGAAGGTAGGATTTAGGGGAGAAGAAGGTAGCGCCAAAGGGGGATCATAGCAGCGCTTAGTGGAAAAGAGGTAGTGCTTAGGAGGGAAAAAAGCAGCGCTTAGAGGGAAGAAGGTAGCGCTTAGAGGGGAAGAAGGCAGCGCTTCGTGAGTAAGAAGGCAGGACTTCGAGGTAGAAGAAAGTAAAGCTAAGACGACGAAAGATTGTGACAAGGATCCTGCTACTTGTGATGGAGTGAAGTTCTGTGAGGAAGAAAATCTCTGCATTATGGCGGCATGAACACCGTAGCCAGCGAAAAAGATTTATTAGTCTTAATAGTACGGCATGCACGCTTCTCATGAAGCTACGTAGGATACAAGACAAAAATATTCGTGAAGCGCAGCAACCTAAAGGCATGTAGAAAACAGGAATGCGTCAGGTAGAAATATATATTATGTACTGTGTACGTAGAAATACGTAAACAGGAACGTATATGCGTGTAAAATTATTCATAAACTCTTAACACATGAACGAAAAAACGAGTAGAACAAAATTTCACACAGAACTCCAAAACAAATATGTATGAATAGATTGAGAATTGAAGTTATGTATATTGTTTGAACGTTTACATGGGATCGATATCATGTTTAGAACACACGAGCTCAAATACTAGTTGGGCACGATTCTATACATAAATACATTAAGGTACCCGTATAATACAACTTTAAGCACAACGATAGAGCGTATAATATGTTTAACACAGGAACGCCATTATACTAAAACTGCTTAGTTTGCATATCATTATAGACCTATAGTGAGTGGGGGTCAAAATAATATCCGTAAATATAATTTTCCGAGAAATTTTTTAATAATTTTGATAAGTCAAATTGATTTACCTTTAAATGAAGATATACATAGAATATTGAGTTAGATCGCGGTGCGAGGTCTTGGCTTGTCACCGGTTCTTGAAATTTTCTTAACTTATTCTCAGGAAGTCTAGGTAGAAACAGCATCTTTTCTATGATGTTCTTGCCTGCCTTCACACTCAAGGCTTACGTTTATATTGATTGCTTACGTTTATAGAAGATCTAATTTCTTCATTTATCGATCTAAATAACCTAAAAGTCTAAAGCATTGGTTGACGATTGGTCTAAAGAACGATGGCCGCCCGATGGCTGCTCTCTAGTAGCCAGGCTGGATGTTATGAGTAACTAGTAACTAGTTACTCATAACCTAGTTACTTACTTACTAGTTATGAGTAACTAGTAACTAGTTACTCATAACCTGGTTACTTACTAGTTATGAGTAACTAGTAAGTAACGTCGCCGCGACGCAGAGTGCTGCTTAGTGACGCAGGATGTTGTAGGTGGACGCAACTATGATTGATAAGTAATAGATGCACATATAATATAATAACCGTATCATTACAACAGTTACCATGTATAGGTATTACAGGCGAATGACATAGGCTTGATTTCAAGCAATACTTGTTAAATCTAAATTTCTTGTGCAGCAGATTTGCCTAAATTCTTAACTTTTCCGGTTACATGAGATCATTAAAGTTATAAATAATCTCCAAGTTCCTGCAGACAATTAATGCGAAATTGATAGATCATGTAAACAAACAGAAGGAAATGTAAACAATAATCTCACTGATAACAAAATTGTGACACAGCGGGACGATTACATTAAATGCTTGCTTAGTAGCAGAAGTTGAGACTTGCACTTAACTCTTCTACGATTATTATTGTTTTAAATCATCCATATCGAAATTTTATACCATCTATAATCATCCTAGAGATGGTGCGAGATCATCCGTTACAACTCTGAACAATGAAGTCACAACACTGTACCCGTTACAACTCTGATCAATGACGTCATAATACTGTACCCGTTGCAACTCTGATCAATGACGTCACAACACTGTATCCGTTACAACTCTGATCAATGACGTCACAACACTGTACCCGTTACAACTCTGATCAATGACGTCACAACACTGTCATGATCAGAAGCTGAAAAGTCAATCATATTATAGGGAGCCTTACTGTGACGGAGTTTATATAGTTTAATGTGGACTAGAAGAAGCTTAATAAAGATTGGTGAACCATCGGAGGAATTGTTAACGTGAATTGTGAAGCAATCCACATAAGAGCAATTGACCGATGCATGTGTTCCGACGCGGTTTACAACTAAGGTGCTGGTGGTGATAGACTGATAGCACCACGTGCTGGTGGTGATAGCACCACGTGCTGGTGGTGATAGCACCAGGTGCTGGTGGTGATAGCACCATGTGCTGGTGGTGATAGTACCACGTGCTGGTGGTGATAGCACCACGTGCTGGTGGTGATAGCACCACGTGCTGGTGGTGATAGCACCAGGTGCTGGTGGTGATAGCACCATGTGCTGGTGGTGATAGCACCACGTGCTGGTGGTGATAGCACCATGTGCTGGTGGTGATAGTACCACGTGCTGGTGGTGATAGCACCACGTGCTGGTGGTGATAGCACCACGTGCTGGTGGTGATAGCACCAGCAATAAATCAAATTATATTATGGTCTTTCACGAGGTATAGTAATGATGCTACCTCCTACAAATTGAAAAATATGTATGACAGTAAGAAATTTTTATACCTTCGTTACAAACTAATTTGATCTGTACGAAATTAATGATGTGCTATCGTACACTAAAGGGAGCAGATATAGATAGTCAACGAGAGGCATGGGAGACATGTGTGGACGAGAGCAAACTGTCATAGAAATCAATTGGCTGAACTGGCGAGGCTGTAGAGCTACAGAACTCGAGTGCCACGGCAGAAAGACCTCTTGATGAACGGTCCTTCGTAGGACACAACTCAGGAGCTTCAAGTGGACACAGAAATGCTGAAAAGCGGCTCCCGCGCTCGGTAAGCGTGTACACTTGGATTAATGGGAAGAGGAATACTGCAGTCGTAAAGATTTTAGGCCAATGTGCAGTAAAATGGATAAATTGGAAGTTGTAATTTGCTCCTGCGTTCGAAGGTGTTGAAATATTCTGGGCATGTCTATGATGATATTCAGATCAACAGTTGACAGCAGTGACTTGGACCTCGCAACGCACGGTCTTAAAATATATATCATAAATTAAACACGAAGCTTATTACACACTGCTTGAAGTTCGGCATGCATAGCAACGCAACTGAACTTAGACACTAATGCTGTGTCTTCTTCAATATGTTTCTTTGTCCAATGCAGTTCTATATTACCTTAGGCGCGCAGGCCTGCAAACGTATATAATTGTTGTACTTAACTCGCGCATCAGGCAGTAGTCAAGCAAAGAGGAACCCATGGCAGCAATAATTGTGCGTCGCGGGTGTCCTGATAAGCGTGTCATTAAGAGCCAACATGGCAATGCCATTAAATCCATCAGTTCAGAAACCAGGGCTGCGACGGTGACCGATTATAGCAGCTCTGAAATATGATACCCGAGACGCGGGGGTGACGGACCGAGTGATGAGAGCGGCGCTTCTGACGCTAGAGCTTCGGAACTGATGCATGACAGGTCGCTGTCATTGCTTAATGAGATCATTCAACCATTGATTGTTTAATGAGATCATGATAATGATCGTTGTGTAATGAGATCATTCAATGCTTGATTGCTTAGTGAAATCATTCAACGCATGATTGCTCAATGAGATCTTGAAAAAAGATGCTTGCTTAATGAGATCATTCAACACTTGATTGCTTAATGAGATCATAAAGAGTATGTTTGCTTAATGAAATCATGAAACGCGTTATTGCTTAATGAGATTATTCAACGCGTGATTGTTTAATGAGATCATTCAACGCTTGATTGCTTAATGAGATCATTCAGCGCGCGATTGCTTAATGAGATCATAAAAAGGATGTTTACTGAATTAGATCATTCAGCGCTTCATTGCTTAATGAGATCACGAAAGGATGTTTGCTTAATGAGATCATTCAATGAATGATTACATAAAGAGATAATTCATTACTGCATCCAACCCATGAGGAATTAATGAGATCACGAAATTTTTACAGCAGAAGTCATTGGTGTCACTGATAATGCAAAACAAACAGCCAAGACAGAATTCGTTTGCTAGTACGTGTGTCACTGTTGGTGGAGCAGAAACGAAATGAAACTTATAATTAGTCGAGACTGATGATGACGTAAGAAGATTTGCCCAAATTCTCAGCAAGTTTCGTTTAACAATTCATAATATATTCACATATATCAATTGCTCTCTCCGTAGAAGTCTTTGGGAAGAAGAATTGCTCTCTCGGCAGAAGTTGGTCAATTTATCAACCAGCAAGCAGCATCAGACATGATGAATATCGGATATCGCCATTATATACCCACGTTGCACAGCACCTGCTGGATCATCACGGACCGAATATCCCATGGATATTGCCCGCGCCCTGCTGAGCTCTCGGCGAGCTAAGTAACTTCAATGCAAAGCAGGCTCCAGTAAATCCGAGGATATTGTCCCCGGCAGCGGCCTGCGCAGGATGTCTCAATAATCCGCCAATATTCGGTCCACGCAAACTCTCGATATTGCAGACCAGGCAGGAATTTGCGGGAGCCGGAACTGTGGTCGGACGAAAGACATTGTCCGCGTTTGGCAACTAGTTTTGAGGACGACGCCATAGATGAGCTCGTGGAAAACCTTTGGAATTTCTTCATAAAATTCGAAGTTGTAGTATATTGATAAGGCTCGTCGTATGATTGACTCGGAACATTCTGATATTTTTGTTACAATTCTGTAAGCATAAGAAGAAACACGAAGACGATTAAAAAAATTTTGTTCACGATTGTTATTACAAAGCTTCTACTTTATTCTTGAAAAATTTTTGACGGCCAAAGTACAATAATTATTTCACACTAACTTCTTATCATTGCCAAGGCTACTTAAACAAATAAATATAAAACCAAAGCACGAACATTGAAAGAAGTGCAAATAAAATTGATGGTAAAGCAATAATAATAAAAAACCTAAATAAAATATGAAACATTAACCACATTATGTTCCCTAAGATCATGTCACCTTCTGATTGTTTAATACATGTTCCGATTTCTGAATCTTTGTGCAATCTCACAAATAAAAACAATTTATAATTAGTGGTAATTAAACGAGTAACAAAATAAAATATGATACAGAACACATAATACAATTAAAGAAATAACTAATGCAAATCACAGCATTCACGATCACTTACGTAACACCACTGAAATGTCGCGGGACTAAATAAGAAATTAATGTGTACAGCATACAGTAAACTATGGCTTCCTCTTAATTACATCATTAAGAGTTCTTTGTTATTCATTTACTTCAGTACAAAAATTGGAACTTTCTTCCCCTGCGCTGTCGTTAGATACTTGACGTGTTCGTAATCAGACAAACAAATGGTCAAACAAAAACATTTACCTGGAGTTTCTTGTGAAAATTTTCTGTTTTTATTCAGTCTATTGAAAAAGTGAGCTCTTTGCCCATATTTGCCTACCGATCAGTAGGCATGGCAGCAATGACTTCTTGACGTATTATATCTTCCAATGTTTCAGTGGCGCTGTAACTTCAAACGCAAACATCGGACCGCCGAGTCCACACGAAATTTCCTGTGCTGCGTCAAATCTGGAAATAAATTGCGCTGCAGCTAATCCAGGAAAAGAGACCCAGAGTCACGTACTGCTTCGGTTCGGAATCCCATCGTATATATAAATAAAGCTTTATAAGTTCACCTCTCTATGTTGCAAGCTCTCTCACACGAAGTTTCTTTCAATGTGTTCTAGCAATAGATCAAGAAGGACCATTGCAGGGATAGCTCATAGCGACATGTTAGGTCGACTTCTTCCTTATATACCGACGACCATTCGTTGGACTTACAAATACTTACTGTCACAGGAGCTTTTGGGGTTCTTGCCTTTGGTGAGTGTGAATGGCGTGGGCCATTTAACGCTCGCAGTCAAATGGCCGAGTAGAAAGGAAAGCTTGGATCGGATCAGCAGCATTTGCGGACACCTGGATACTTTGATCCGAATCTTTCTGTCGCGGACACACCTCCAGTGGTGACTCACGTCCAGGATCATGGCGCAGAGCAAAAGATATGCGGATCATCCTGTGTGATTTGACGTACAAGATCGGCCTCAGATGATGGCCGTAACGGTACGGCAGGCATGGATTGAATATAACCAAGTTTAGGCGCAGGTAATTAATTGATATTCTGGGACAACCGTTACGAAATCTAGCACAGTTTAATATAAGGCAATATAAATAAATATATCGAATAAAGCAGGCTATATAAATAAATAAAAATAGAATTACGTCTATGATAGATCTAAGATACTAAATTATTTCTTTTTAATACGTATGTTTGCCACAATCATTTTCAAATTAGGGAAAATTTTGACGTCTATATCAGTACGTGGGCGTTATGTAGGGTTGTGTCAGAGGGCGCGCTATGCAGGAAGCCTTCAGTGTCTCTCCCAGTGTATGAGGACATCGTCTTGGGGAAACATGAATATTCTAACATGAAAATTGAAAATTCGTATTCAAGGTAAGCATGGATAACATGTAAGACTGGTTTGTGCACCCATTATTGCTCTCAAGTCGGAAAGTAGTAAATTTTTTTACTCATAGAAAATGCATAAAAAATTTCCGTTGACAAAAACCAAAAATTGGATAACACGAACTATTGTGAAATGTCCCGAATGCTCCGGAATTATTATCAGCTGAATCATATCGCGCAATAATTGGATCATCTCAGTCTTACCTATAGATACGGGCCGATACTTTCAAAAAAGTTAAGACATCGTAAGTTCATCAGCCAATCATTGACGGCCTTTCAAGCAAATCCGCCAATCATAGATAAGAAAATAGAGCGTAAGTACTTACGTTCACTTAGCCAGTTTTGAAAGTACGGCCCACAGCTAAGAAAAAGAAATGCAAATAATCATTACAATAAATATATAGACAAAAATCTCTAAATTAGAAAACCTGATGAAAAACAATATTTTTTTAAATATTCCCTCTCCGAAAGGGCCATTACAGTTGATTACGAACAATACAAAAAATATAACTCAGTACTCACTGCAGTGAGTTACAGAGAGCGCATTTGTTCGTCGATAAAATCGTGAAGTCACGGACGGACGGACGGACGGACAGACAGACAGACGGACGGACGGACGGACATGACGAGCTCAATAGCGCATTTTTTTCCATAAATGAGAAAATGCGCTAAAAAGAAGTGAAATGAAGAGAATATGATCGCGGCTGCGTCCAAGAACACGTCAGGAAGGCCCGGGCTCTGGCACGTCCATCCCGCCACACGTCCTCCAGGGGCGTGAGTTAGATTACTTCCTGACGCCGTCCCTCCTGTCCATTTCACGCGTCACCGCCGCCACGAACCGGTGACGCGACGAAGCTGCGTCACTGACGCACTGGTGACGCGACGAAGCTGCGTCACTGACGCACCGGTGACGCGACGAAGCTGCGTCACTGACGCACCGGTGACGCGACGAAACTGCGTCACTGACGCACCGGTAACGCGACGAAGCTGCGTCTCTGACGCACCGGTGACGCGACGAAGCTGTGTCAGTGATGCACCGGTGACGCGACGAAGCTGCGTTAGCGACGCACCGGTGACGCGACAAAGCTGCGTCACTGACGCACCGGTAACGCGACGAAGCTGTGTCAGCGATGCACTGGAATACGACGAAGATGAACGTCACGTCATCCCAGTGGTGCACACCGGGGACAAACGTCACAGGTGCGCTATAAGTGGCCACGTCACTCATGTTATTATGAATGAAACGATGCGGAAATTTCGTGAAAATACTTAAACCTCTTTGTTTTAATGCAATTATTTACTTCTCTGCTCCAAGAAAACTTGAGAAATTTCTTTGTTTGTTCCACAACAGCACCCTGAGCCTCAGTCATGTCCTATGACAGCACCCTGAGCCTCAGTCATGTCCTATGACAGCACCCTGAGCCTCAGTCATGTCCTATGACTTCAGAGTTGTTTTCTTGCATACCGGGCCTTCAACTTCAACTTAAACTTTCATTTGAGGCCCTAAGTGCTTGAGGGTCAGAGCTGTTTTCTTGCACACTGGGCCTTCAACTCTAACTTAAACCTTCACTTGAGGCCCTAAGTTAGATTGACGTTTAGTTATGCGCTTCAGTAACGACGTCGGGGGTGAATCTGATTTTGCAGTGTGAGATCTCAGCATTTATATGGATAATCGATTTCTCGAGGGACGAAGCTTCTTCAACCTCGTGTTTGAGGAGTTATTTGAATAAAAGATATACTAAAATAATATGCTTTTAAAAATTGCTTTTTAAAGACAACACTTCTAAAGAGGCCAGTGTCTCCAATGTTACACATGATATGAATTTCTTATTTTATTTTTAAATATAAAAAATATATTTCAATTTTTTAATATAAAAAATTAATATTCTTAAAATTATTTATATTGTTAATTGATTCAAGCATTGTCACCGATTTTTCGCATGTGTGCGAAATTTCAAAGCGATTGGACAGGTAAGAGTGTGTTAAATATCGATTATAAGATTTGTAGCTGACAAAAAAACAAACAAACACGAAGTGAAGTTAATGAGAAGTGTTGTAAATAAGAGAATACTGGAAGTAAGAGAACTTTGAATGCTCAAAACGAATTTTCTACTGCATCAAATAAATATCACCTCAAAATAATATAAGCTATATAAAAGATACAGTCGTTAATTCTGAATTACTGTACCATTTGAACTTGAGTTTTCGTTTGTTACTGTTACAGGTGATATTTTTAAGTTAAATGAACATTCACTGCATTTCTTCCATTCAAAAGCGAAGTGTGCGCTATTGTTAAAATTTTAAGCACATAAAAAATTTGCAGTTAGCAAATTAGATCGAAATTTGTCATCAATTTGATGCGTTTAAATAGATATGCATTTCCAGAACATGCATAGACATCGTGAATACTCAAGATAAACGAAGCTATTCGGTTGCACTGAGCACTGCTATGCAGCTACTGTAACAGACAATGCAGTATCTATCCGTGAACTTCCATAAGCTCAAAAAGTAAAGTGGGGTCAGTCAGAATTGTTTAAACATCTTCTGCCAATTGCTGATGTTAAACCGGAACTAAACCATGGGCCTATTTCTTCAACGCCGACACTTCTATTCTATTCTATTCTAAACGTGGTAGGATGCCAAAGGAACTCCTGAGTCTACACGAGAGGCTTCCAGAGACTGGCTTCAAGGCAGCGCGCTGTAGGGCGATCGTGTCGTGATAGCATCAGGACTGTGGGACACGGCAGCCTTTTGGTCTTGAAGGCCGCCAAACAAACATCATTGAAGCCCATGAACCAGCAGCCGCTGCAGGACTTCATTGCAGCGATAAAATGCTGGAGGCAGCACGCCATACTGCAGTGAGCAATTTGAGACATAGGCGACATAGCATTCAAGTGAGACATAACAATCAAGTGGGACAACATTCGTCGAATCCAAATGTTATGAAAAGTTTGGAAGCAAAAACTTCGGCATTAACACAAAAATAAACCTGCAAAATTCTCGGTTGAAGCAGGAGGATGGACGGTAATTCTAGGCCTGGTTGATTGAACAACAAAGTTATGGCTGAATTCGTGCAGAAATAAGTATAATAATTCTCGTTCTTGAAGGAATTTGTGACACAAAAAATAAGCCAAGGTGAATATTTCTCCACTGGACCGATGCACGTTAATATTGTTAATATTATAGTGGTACATCTAAAGTATTTAGTAATTACGCTAGTCAAGGTTTGAACCTACAGTTTGGCTTAAATGTTCTTAGTATAAATGCATGTACGGAACCTTTAGCCATCGCATATCAACGAAGGATTCGATCATAAAACTAGAAGGTTCTATTACATAAAGGTACGAAGACATATTTGTTAAATGGAAACAGAGCATAAAATCAATAATAATTGATTTTTCGATTCTTACTAAACTATAAGTAGCTTAGCCCAGCGTTGCTGTGGATAGAAATAATCCCTGAAATTACAGAATCCAATTTTCCAGAATCCTGGTAACGCGAATCTCGTTGTCCCAAAAATCCGTTAGAACTTTCAAAGCAAAGCAATTTTAATCAGGGAAACAATTGTCTAAACCATCATTTCAGATGAAATTATCATTGAACTCTAGTTTTGAAGCGGACTGTAAATTTTTATTTATTATTTACAAGAACAAACCATCATCGTCTACACCATCATTTCAGATAAAGTTAGTTTTGCAGTTTAGTTATAGTTTTGCAGCGGACTGTGAATTTTTATTCATTATTTGCGCCTGATATTTGCGTTAACTAAGCATCTGTTATACTGCACGCACCTGCTGCTACACTGCAGTCCGTTACGATTACTAAGCGCCTGTTATACTGCACGCACTTGCTGCTACACTGCAGTCCGTTACGATTACTAAGCATCTGTTATACTGCACGCACTTACTGCTACACTGCAGTCCGTTACGGTTACTAAGCGCCTGTTATACTGCACGCACCTGCTGCTACACTGCAGTCCGTTACGGTTACTAAACACCTGTTATACTGCACGCACCTGCTGCTACACTGCAGTCCGTTACGGTTACTAAGCACCTGTTATACTGCACGCACCTGCTGCTACACTGCAGTCCGTTACGGTTACCAAGCGCCTGTTTTGCCGCTTATTTTCGACACGCCAGCACAAATTTCTGACGGACTTACCCAGCCAACTCACCTGCAGTTGGTTGTAATCACCTGGAATTATAGACTCTTCATGGCTCGTATAGGAATTAAATGTTCGCCAATTGCTAGCCAATTGTTGGCCGATTGTTCGATAGTAACGGCACAAGCTAAGCTGCCAATCAACACTCCTCATTCAACTACCATCTGTAAATCCTGATTCCAGATTTAAACATTTACATGAGTTCAATGCGACGCTATAGGCGATAAGCCTTTATCTTCAGATCTAATAAGTTATAGCGCGGCATCATTCGAGATCATCAGAAGCGTCAGTACGATGTATAAAGACATCATTTCTGCAACCATCAAACCTTGCAAAAGTAATAAAAATTAGTATCGGTGCATATATTTTGGTTATTCGGTTTAGTTCTGCTTCGTTGGCAGCGTTCATTGCACTTCTTATGCGATAATAAGCGACTGTGAAGTCGGCTTTTATAGCGCGCTTACAGCTAAGACGCGCCGAGATATTTTCGCACCTTGTCATTAGCGTTTGCCTGTAAACTACAACAGGTCATTGCCAATTTATTTAACAAAATCACTGGCTTACGCATGTGCTATGTACAGGGTTTTCCGCGCGCACTGCCTTGCGCACACGCAGGATTTGTCTGCCTCTGCCTGATCAGGTACGAGTACACGCAGGAATTGCCTCACTCTGCCTCAGGTCCTAGTACACGCAGGATTTGTCTGACTCTGCCTCAGGTACTAGTTAGTACACGCAGGATTTGTCTCAATCTGCCTCAGGTCCTAGTACACGCAGGATTTGTCTGACTCTGCCTCAGGTACTAGTTAGTACACGCAGGATTTGTCGCATGTTGTCTGGTGTGCACGAAGGATCAATCGTCGGACGAGGCAAATTATAAAATGCAACAATATTGACTGGTTGATAAATTACTATAAACTTATTTAGTACAGTTGGGGTCTCTATGACTCATGAGTGATTCAGGTATCTTTTTTGGCGAAACTAAAGCTTTATATCAGCTGTGAAATTGATAAGAAATCACCATTTAACACACTCCGTGAATAATTAACTCCATTCATTATCATAGTACCGAACACTTTATTACGTTATCCTGCACGCACTGCTCGGGAGCCTCGATCTATTCAGTAAAGTAATATATAATATTTGCTGCTTGCTCCGATCATCCAGCACGGATAAACCTGTTATTCCTTCAGCCCGGTCCATGCCATGGGTTCCCCATAAACCGATATCGAGGCCCGACCTGGTCTCGCCTCACGGAATTGTATCTACATTGTGCGTTACTTATCATTGTTTGCGTGGCATCGACATTTGTAGGCCATATAGTACAAATAATTCTTCCTATGGCGCTGAGTAAAACGTATATGGAGCGTCCCAAGCTCGCGCCCGTCCTTTTTTATAAGTATTTTTCCACAGTAAGAAAATATTTGTGTTTGTAAATCATAGTCATGGGCCTAGATAAAGCTTGCAGCTAAGTAAGTTCGGGAGAAGAAAATCTATTCGTGAGATTTTGATTGGTTAAATGTGAGAAATATTGTCGTTGAGAATCTCAGACTCGCAATACAGACGTTGATGGAAAGTCGTAAAATATAGTGGAGGTATTGAGTCGCCACGATTGAGCGCATAAATACAAGGCACTAATTCAAAATAATTGAACCTAAAATGTGTGAGAAAATGTATGATACAATTCAGTTCAGGAGTCGTTCACAATTTACAATGACCTTTAATTAGAGATGCAACATAAAATTGTCATTTTGAAAGACTTTAGCACCAGCATGCGATAGCAAGCCTTCTGCATGAAACTTCAGGCAAGCATAAGGTTGCAAGCACTGCACGTCAATATGTGCGTGCCGATAAAGCAACGACCATATAACGCTTCAATCCTAAGCAATTCAAGGCAATGTAGGAAGCATAGAGCGCCTTTATTCGAAGCTCCCGCCTTTATTACGCTAACAAATCTCGTTCATGTCACTTGGCTGGCTCATGTCAAGGACATTCTCATGATCCTATAGCCTCGCCTTAAAGATTTTCCTCATATGCTTCAACCTCTTATTGTAAGGAACAGCAGCAAAGGAGAATTGGAATTTGATTGTGTAGTTAAGATCGTGAAAGTTTGACCAATAAGGGAATAAAGCATAAGAGGGAAATGCTTGAATTGTGTTTTTTTCGTTCTAATGTATTTGGACCAAGACATAGGAAGGTTTGAGGAGCTTCCTCGTCTTTTCTTGAACACCATTTGAATTTATCCTTCATTCTTCACAACGAAACAGCAACGCTGTAGGGAGTGCCACTAACGTTCGCAACTGTTCTTTTGTCTTTTTATATACGGGTTGAGTTTTCGGTTTCAACTCCTGGACAAGTTTCACTTTTACGACATAGATTAACGTCAGCGAGCAACAGAAGGTCACTGCAACGTAGCTCCTTTTGCGAAGCACGAAAACTTTTCTCGCCAGACGCGCGTTCTCCAAACTGGGATTGAAACTGGTCACGATTGCCGCTTTAACGGCCGCTCGCTGCTACTCGCCTGAACAACTCACAAATAGCATCGAAAGTTAAAACTGCGCTGCGAAATGTATTGCGCAAAAAGTCGACAGCCTAGCAAAGCAAGATGTACAACAACGCGGGAAAAATTATAACATGAAACTATGGTTCACCTCATAATGTCGAAAAAGTTAACGTTTGCACTGTACATGAGCGTCTATATAGAAGAGAGATTCATGAAAATTTCTAAGCTCAGTGCATAACCTAGCCAGAATTAATTTATAAAAATTCAAGTCTATAGGATCACATGTTACTAGAAAAAGAGAAACGAGGGATAAATGAGGGTATAATTCATACTCACTCGGAGTTGACGATATAGCAATAGAGAAGGACTTCGACAATCCTCTCACTCAGTCGCGTCAATAAATGACATCGACCGCCTGTCTCGAACTGCTGTGAAATAACTGACTTTTGAGTACTTTGCTGTCGTAAAATCGGTAATGAATTATGCTACAGTGTCTCATTTGAATATGTTTTATAAGACGGAAATCTATTCAATGAAGTCCTAGTATCCTTGGTATGATTTATTTGCGAAAAGTT
Organism: Hyalella azteca; assembly: GCF_000764305.2. Taxonomy (NCBI): domain Eukaryota; kingdom Metazoa; phylum Arthropoda; class Malacostraca; order Amphipoda; family Hyalellidae; genus Hyalella; species Hyalella azteca. The sequence goes on along the minus strand of NW_025937665.1, from coordinate 257,876 downwards.
CAAAGCAGAAGCTGAAGGATGAAGTATTCAGTAAAAGTAGAGATTTCAGAATACGTCTATAACGGTTTGCGGTAAATTTAAAAAATTTAAATTCATCTAGTTAGGAAAAAACTCTCGATGCTAAAGAATGCGTGATTTTCGTTTTAAATTCTTGAAAAGTTCCCCAGAAATTTCAAGATAATAGTTTTGTTATACTGTATTATTTATAAATACTTATACTTTTCACTACCGTATAAACGCGGGCTCTGTTCCAAATTATTCATTTTATTCATAGTTCGCATGCAAGGCTGGCAAAGCGACGTCGGGAGTAACATTAATATATTGCTACGGCTGCAAATCTCATTTCAGAATGCAGAATAAGTCCGGCCCAGCAATTGCACGTACCGCGTCAATCGTGGCTGTGGTTCTCATTTCCGCATGTGGGGATCACGAAAGCTCTTTCCGAGATCCAGCGCCGCGTATGAACCGAGATTCTTGAGCGTATCAGGACAAAACTTGTTTTCTTTTGGCTTGCTTATGGCTGCACGAGAGTAAACATAATTTGTGTGCGGCCAACGCGAGCTGAATAATGCATTTGCAGTTAGCGTGCACAATGAGACAGTCAACGCTGGCCGCCATACACGGATGTATAAAATACTCTGCACGGCTTGAAATGCTTATGGGACAACCTTGGTAATGGTTTTCAGATAGCTGTGATATTGATATTAAATTGATCCATTAAGACAGTGAAAGTACGAGCTGAATTTATTACTGAAATATCCATAGCACGTCCAACGTTACATCAGGGACCCGAGGGCGGGGTGGTGCCTAGCGACGACTCGGGGACGGAGGACGACGAAGGCGGAGCATCAGCTTGACCGTGGACTATGAAGTCATAAACTCGTCATAAGTTCATAAGGTTATCACTTCAAACAGGTTCACCCACGATATTGAAAAGTTTTCATACGAGCATACATTTCATACGAGCATACAAACATGAACTTACGTTGGCCACAAATTTCCATCAAACTTGATTCCAAGTAATGGAGCATGAACTGTATGTAGAGCAGCTTTGTAAAGTGCATTTGCCGGATTATCACTTGGTGCGTAATTTGATGGCATCACGACGGAACACTGATTGTGCAGAGACGAAATGGCGCAGTGATGACGCAAAGGCGCAGATGGCGCAGTGATGGCGCAAAGATAGCGCAGTGATGGAGCAGTGATGGCGCAGCGATGGCACAATAATGGCGCAGTGACTGCCGAGAGCACAAACGATCGAAGTTCGGGAAGAACTGCACTTGGTGTTACCTATGGCGACGGGAAAATTCAAAGTATCAACTCCGCGCACATATATATAGGCCTCAACTTCTTCTCGTTAATAAGCGATGGAATGAATTCTATTTTGTTGATTGTTATGGACGAGCAACAATGTCTTGGTACGACTCTGAACGCATGCTTCACTGTGTCATGTATATAGGTCTTTACAACGTTAGCTGATGTGTATTCTAGCTGATCGACTATTTGCATGGTAACATTGTCGGAAGTTGTCTGAACTCTCTGGTGACTTCGGGTACCTATAGTATGTCTATTAACAGCTTCCATTATACGATATCTCATACGCATTTTTTTGCTCGAATTCTAATTGTAAATGTGCGTAAAATAATTAATAAGAGGCTACTTATCGTGGCGATGTGAACTATGCATTAGAAACCACTGCTACTCACCTATCATACTAATGATGTCACTTATTTACGTGACACAATACTCATCCATGTGTACAATATTCTTGGTGCTGGCATCCATGCGCACGAGATACTTGATGCTAGCATCCATGCGCACGAGATACTTGGTGCTAGCATCCATGCGCACGAGATACTTGATGCTAGCATCCATGCGCACGAGATACTCGGTGCTAGCATCCATGCGCACGAGATACTTGGTGCAGGCATTCATGCGCACGAGATACTTGGTGCTGGCAAGACACTCAATGTAGTGCACATCAGCAGGATATGATGCAAGTGTTTTGAGATGATTTAGCAAATCAACAGAAGGGTTTGAGCGCCAGTCTCATTAGCGGCACATTCTCAGTGATGTATGACGCAGGCGCAGTTCTACTGCAGGGCGGCGGGTGTGAAGAGATCAGAACCAATCTGTCTGTACAAACACTTGGGCTTGGCGGGACGCGCTCATGGCGAGATGTGATGGGAATCCTGGTCGGCTTCTGAGCGGCGTTTCAATGACTTGCATCAGACATCCGTTCCCTAGTGGACCAGCGACCAACTAGACTGATGGGAGATTTCATATATCATTTTAGACGAGTTCTTTTTTGGACCAAATTTTGGACCAAACCAGAGCGGCCAGTCATGCAAGAGCGGATGGTGATTTGATCCCATTTCTGTAATGCTCACAATAAACATATCAAAGAATAGGCTGAGGCCGAATGGGTAGGTAGGTAGGTATGATCTGTAAATCACCCAAGATCTGTTTACTTTCTCAACATGCAGTTCGCACAGAAGCCCTCGTGATGCGTTTGTTCTTTGCAGCGGATGATGGACCATAGAACCGGTTTGAATTTGTCTTTAATCTCATTATTAAGGGAGCATGGGATGTGGTAACCGTCTTAAATTGAATTCTAAGATATGATATTATCTCTACAGCTGCTCCACGCAGCATTCCATTCGTAACTAGAGATAAAATCTGACGCAAAAGAATCGATAACGATTAAATATTTTGGTACATAACCTTAGCTCGCAGCACAGGATCCACTATATCGGCAGTGTCAGGCGAAGAAAAAATTGCAACGATGCGGCGACGAGCAAACGTATCTACAATTCTCCCCCTCGTGGTGTTCACTGTACATTGTACAGCATTGTTACTTCTTACTGCACCCATGCAGTACTACACCATGTACAGACACACCACCTTATAGTACGTATAACTCTGCACCGTGTACACTGCTAAGCCGTGCCACCTCTTACTGCGCGCAGCTCCTTAACATAAACACTGTTAAACTGTGATTTTTTCATATAATCGCGGAAGCTATAATAATAGAATAATAATTCTTGCAACCATTTATTTTAAATTCAACCAACAAAGTTTTGAAGCGCATTCGATTTTCTCGATGTGACGATTTAAGTGCCATCAAAGGTTCGGAATGATCCATTTTGTCTGCCGGATTTCCAAATTGACTTTCCTGCCAACTTTGGCTGCGCGCATCACCACCACGACTATAATAAACACAGCAGTTCCCAAGACTGTTGCACGATAACTCAACAGCTCAACAGTGCTTGACTGTGCCGCGTGAAAAACAGGCCTAGTGGTGTGTTGCACCAACACGACAATAGGACTGTACACCAATGCAGTACACTACAGTCCTGAACCGTAACAAATGAACTGTATGAATGAACTTTATACTGGCTGCACTTTGCACATACATGACTATACAGCACGGCAGTTCACGACAGTCATTGACTGTACCGAGTGCAAGGTATACTGGCTGTGCGTTGCACATACACGACTGTACAGCACGGCAGTTCACGACAGTCATGGACTGTACCGAGTGCAAGGTATACTGGCTGTTTGTTACACATACACGACTGTACAGCACGGCAGTTCACGACAGTCATTGACTGTACCGAGTGCAAGGTATGTAGATATAGAAGGGGACCCAGGGCAGGCAACCAAAGCTCCTTTGAATCAAAAGGGCAACAAAAGGTCTCCATGGAGGACGACAATGGACGTAAAAAAATTTGCCCGGTCCGTGGGGCGAAGTCGGGCCGTTATAAGCGAGCTCAGTTCAAATGTTACTACGAAAGCCACCCTATATCCTAGGAGGATATCTTTATTGTATATAGAGATGCATGGGACATACGAATGATAGAGCATTAAATGTCACCTTTGGCGGGGGGGGGGGACGAAAGTGACTGCAAGACAATAGTTTCTTTCAAGTTTATGATGTTGAGTTCTAAAGCCGTGACCCGTGCTGACCTTTGGAGTGCTATTGGATGAGTGCTACTGTTGATGATTAGTTCTGGTAATTTGCTCGCTGTTTATTTGTCTTGACGTGGTTGCAAGTGGACGATACAATGAAAGACTAAAAAAACTCTTGAAGGCAAGAAATTATTGCAAAGAATTAATCTGTAAGACATAGCTTAGGGTTGGATGATATCAAAGGGTATTTATGCCAAATAATTAATATTGATGATAAACTTACCTGAATCATACTAACGATTAGAATGATGAGTAGTCACACTAGCATGGTGCTGTAATTCCGCTAAATATGACCTCTTCATTTGTAACACACATCATAAATTACAACGACTACCTTTGGTTCATTTGTAACCTTACTGCGAAATAGGCATACGTAAATATTAATATAATTGTCAAGAAAATAATTCATATAATGATTTACTAACCCTATAACTAGGCTTACGTGCATATCAGTTGATTTAATTTTCCTCTGCTCTTCACTGAAGTGATATATTGTCTTAGTAACATTGTAAATACCATGGTTGATCTAGTATATAGTTCAACATGTGTAATTACATGTAGACCACTGACTAGTTAATATCAAAGTTTTGCTCACAATAAGACATTTATTTATTCGGTGGAAGTTTGCATACGAACCCATGACCGTTTTTGGCTCATAACTCAAGGATTTTCGTTATCACCAGCATGACAGAATTTTTAGCTTTAAAAAATATATGATCGAAAGCTGAAAAATAACCTAAATCACCTAATAAATGATTGAATATTACTTAACCATAGGAGATAAATTCCTTATATGAACTTTTAGTTACAGAATATATATTTTAAATTTCGAGGTATGGGAAAAGTTGGTTTGCGTTCCGTAGTGGATGATCTGCGGAGAAAGTTCATGGCCTCATCGGCGGATCGTCGGACTGTCAACACTAGCGGCAGCGGCGTCCCTTCATTTCATTCCCGGTCAGTGTGGCTTCAGACTGTGAGAAGAGTGGATGTGAGCTCGTGCTGTCAGGAACCTGTGTGAGACACGTGGATAAATCCTCAGAGCGTGAACATAATATATATTTATATACACTGATTAAGAGATAATCTAGCTTCGAGTAGAATGACATTACAAGTTTATTTATACGCAATTTTTTTCTAAACGTTCAAGACCTCAGAGAACTGGAGTTTCTGGAAATATGAAATGGAATCGGCGTAAAACATGCGCCTCAAAAATGTAGAACTTGCTGTCGACACGGATTCTTATTGTTCTTCGTGCTTGCATGATTTTTATTGTTCTTCGTGCTTACATGGACTATCATTGAGGTGTGTTCAGTGTTGATAAAATGTTGATCTCCTGCATCGGCCCGGAGGTTGAAGGCTAAACGCCTTCTCAAAGTTACGAACAAATTTGTGTGATTTAAAAATTTTCAGTTTGTGGTGTTGTTGATGGCTAGATATTGACAGCAGTAAACAATAAGTGAATTTACTGCTCAAAGGCGTAAAATTTCTGATTGCGGTAGGGATTTGAAATGAGCCAGTGTTTTTGACGATACTTATTTGTGCAATTCACTACATGTAACATTTTCATTTCAAGAAGTGTAAATTTGAATATCATCCCTGCTTTTCTTCATTCGTCTTCGTATTACGTCACGACTACCGATCGCCATCGGCTCAATTGAACTGTAGTTTACGCGGCGTTAGTTAGGAGTGTGGTGCCCAGGCAGAGGTGCGGATGCTGGAAGCGTCTCCACCGCCAAGCAGGAGAGTGTCCCGTTTTTCTGGCTGTATCGCCGCCGTACGACGGGTGCTCACCGCGCCCGGTGTCGCCGTCATCAACCCAATCGTTGTCACTAAGATGCACTACAAGTTTCTGGTGATCGCAGCTCTGCTCTATCTCTCACCCATCGCGTTCAGCAAGCGCAAGCAGGCGCGGCGATGTTACCCAGGTACGTGTAGTCTGGATGTGGGTTATGGTCCCTTTCTGATGTGAGTTGTCTGGTTCTTATTGTGAGTTATCATCTTCCAATGATATAATTCACTTAGAAGTCAGAAAATGCCTCCAAGTAATTATATGGAATTGCCAGGTTTTAAACAGCTTACTTTCACGTTGACGTTGCGGGTAGCAATCGATTCCTTGCCTCGATGACCGAACTGGAATGTTACGTTGGAAGCATAATTAATCGATGTATCGCTGCGTATGCAGTCGATCAGGTATAGCGTCGATGTTTAGCGTATAACTATGACAAGGTTTAATATTTCGCGCTGCAGCTTCTTCAGTTGACGCAAGGTTTATTCACGTGGAAATATCTGTTTTCTCGGAAAATAGAACTCATCTTATGGTTTAGAACTAACAGTTTACTACTGCACTATTACTTTATGAGCTCAGTGTTGTGTATTTAATGCTCTTCTCTGATGTTTTCTTGTCGTTAGTTTTCGAAGTCGCTTGATTTATCCGCTTTTATTATATACCGGTATTCATTTTTAAATGGGCTGTCAAAGTCAAGTTTGCTCTTTCGTTAATGAAACAGGAATGTAGCAAGGCTTAACTATGCCGTTTAATCATTGCGTTCGTTAAATTTATCTTCATTTTACACTGACGATGGCATAATAGGTTTCTTTAACTTCTGCTTGATTGTCTGCTAGATACGAAGATTTTGTTGCTGTGAATGCTTTAAAAGGAATGTTTAATTAACTGGAGTTAAAGTTCATTAGCCTTTTGTGTCTGTAAATATAAAAAATATTCTTAGGACATTAATTGAGTTACATAATTTTTCAGCTTCTGCGAACTCGTATATGACTACATATGGTGATATTCATCTTAGACAGTTCCTCGTTGCGAACTTCGTTAAGAGAGACCGCGTCGGTTGCGGAACTTCATTAAGAGCTAGAACAGCTATCTGGTTGGGTCGAATTGTCATCACGACTATCTGGTTGCGTTGACTTATCTTTACAGCTTTCTGGTTAGGTTGAATTATCTTCACGGCAATCTGGTTGAGTTGAATTATCCAACTGTATACGGCGAGCAAATTGACTTTCCCACCGACGACCGCCAGAGGAACGTGCCTCTCGCGTCCTACGACAGCTTGTGGCGAGCTTTTGTTCTGTGCTTTGTTTGAAGTTATCCTTTATGGTGTGACATGCGGTTCAGCACTGCCTTTCAACGGGAGATGTGAGCGTTTGTCTTGCGATCATCGACTAATTTATTGAGCTCCTCGTACTATTGTACTACAGTTGGTAACCCGCACTGTCCACAGTATCCGCTCCTAACCTGTTTATGCGCAAGTTTTTGTGGGTTGTTATCTGCTCGTTTTAGATAAACCAATTATTTTGAGATTATTAACTTGGATTCTAGAATTCTTTGCCGTCAATACACTCTATTATTGGAAATTTGATAAACTGCATTTTTTTTTCATCCAACTATGCCATTGAATGCCTCAGGAGTCAAGTTAAACGTGTAGCCAGATTTTTATTTACGAGTTTTACGCTCAATTCGAATATTTTACCTGTATATAAGATCATTACACAAAAAAATTCATTAATGATGCCACCAGTTGGCGTTGGTTATCAATGAGACATTTGACAATCTTTAAACTTTCGAAGGTGTTCAACTTTTGAAAGTACGTTTCTGTTTTGAAGATTGAAGCTTTATAGAGCTTGAAGCCCTTTGGATTTTTAACGCCTTATTTATTGCCCAAGTTTTGAACGAAGAAGAAATTTCTCTTTTCGTAGAATCTACATTGAGGATGAACCTGTGGTAGGTGACTGTGAAGAGCCCAAGCTGGAGGCTACGATGGCTGGATTACTGTGATGGACGTTATCTCGGCGACGAAACTTTCTTGCAGAACCCTTGCACCTCATTACCTATTGACCATCTTTTATTTAGAGAGAAAATTTCTGCGTATTCCTGGCTCGTAGTGCATGGGTCTTTCTTCCATGCTTGGGACTGTGTAATTGACGTTCCGTCAATGTAAACAGAGATCTTAGAATCCTAACATTCGAATAGAAAGAAATAAAAATTGAGATGGGCTTGATTATTTGTGAAATAACATGGTTACCAAAAAATTACGTGTGGGAGCTGTTCTGGAGTCCTTTGGGTCTTACATGGGACTGCACTTTTCACCGTCTTGGTGGTTCTCGGCTCTTAAGTTGAGCCTGCACTTTTCTCCGACACGATTTTAAGTGATCGTCTGCATCACAAACATGGAAGGAACTGAAACTTCTAAAACTCTAGCTGTTGCTGTGTTGCGGCTGAAACAGTTAACAAGCGTTAGTTTCAAATATTCCACCATGTTAAATGATGTTTGGTAATTTCCCATGTCGCTAAAATGTGATCGCTTGGTTAAATCATTCAATGCTCATCGTTCAGCCACGCATTCATGACAGGTCTGTGTCTCTGACGCTCTCGCCAAGTATACTCATGCGCAATGGAATATTGAAAGTATTTTTTTTTAATTTGATAAAAGTAAATGTTCCAACGGTTTTTTTTTTCTAATCGTGTTCAGTACTTCACTAGCATCTATACGTCTATACATTTACACTAGCGACCAAACAATTCGAGATTTATCTTCTTGATGAATCGTATGTCATTTGCTCTGAATCCTGGAGAGTTTATATGACATCCTCGACACTTATATATTTGTATATATTTATCTCAAGTAACCTCAAAGCTCTAGGTTATGACAATAATGTAAAACAAGTATATTACATGCAGCCGTATCTGAACGTGCAGAGCGTGTTGCAGGCGCGGTTTATTGCTTCATTACGGGCGATTGTTTGGCCCACCGATGAGCAATTTCACCGCACCTTCACTTCATTTGGATTGATGATTCCTCCTGCACGTCGTGGGCGTAATGAAGCGTTTGTATCACCACTCATCAGATCGCATGCCAATTCACCAGCAATTCTCGATGACGTGTGGGCAACTTTCTCTATTTTGATGAGCCCTCGGAAATTATGCGCCTCGCGTGTAAATGTCGGCTTGCCGTTAATTGTATATAAAACTGCGGATGAGGATGATATCAACTATTCTAACATACAAGGTCTTAACTTAGCTGTCAAAATTTAGCCTGGCTAGTTTATTGAAACGAAGTTCGTCTGAAAGGGAATTTTGAAAGTTTAAAAATATTCCGATACGGAAAGTCAATGGACGAATTTCTGAAAAGGAACTTTGGGGATCATTTCACCATATATCAAATCGCACAATTTTTTATTGCATCGGGTTGCAGAAACCCCATTTTTTTACCTTCTCTTCGTTCAACTTTTTCCTCACTCCGAAATACCGAGCGTTTCTTGGCTCGTGACATTCAGGGCACCGATACCTCAATTTGCCCCTACAATCTTGCCTGGAGATTTAACTCTGCTATCACGAGCTGATTTTCGAAATTGGGACCCGACCTTCGCGAGCATGGATACCAGCTTCCTGCGTGATCGAGAAATGGAGAATTTATTTTAAGTGATCGGATGCCATATTCATAATTACGAGAACGTATAACCTCATCATTCAATAGCTAGTAATTTTCGTGGCGTAACTCACAAACCATAGTCCTCAAAACCAGGGATAAAATCACTGCAGCACTTACAGTCGCCTTAGGAACTTCTGTAAACTCCCGCCGGCAGTTACTTAAGGACATTCGGCTGCAGCGGCTAGATGCATGCATGAGGCCTTTGGCGTGCGCGGTCATTGTGCACAGTCGTCGCTATGCACTATCAATGTGCAGTTAACATGCGCGGACAATGTGCACAGTCGTCACCGTGCAGTATAAATGTTCACAGTCGTCGCTATGCACTGTCATTGTACAGTCGTCGGCCGCATGATAGTTGCCGCATAGTTTGTGCATGGTAAGCCCTGCGATGCGGATGCAAAGGAACAGGTTTCGCTGTTCGGGAGGCGCAACCTGATCGAATAGCGTCAATAAATTGCGCCCAGCAGCGGTTGAGTGTTGCGTTTCGATAAAAAGTTTGATACCCTGGCATGTTTACTTGAGTTAGTTATTGTTATTTGGTCGTAACCGCCGCATGCAGCTCAGTGCTGATCGGTATCTATTTTAAGAATTGCAAGCAGCTCATTGGCAGCTGTAGGGCTAACTAATTATATCCAAACCTAATATATTTTACCCAATCGAATGCCTAATTTAAATGCATCAGGCTCATGTCCTTCCACAAGTTTTGATTTTATATGCATGTTTGATACGTTTTTCGCAACAAAGAATATGTTTTAGTGTACTCAATCCCCATGTCTGATAAAAATTGCGTTAATATACTAAGAATGTTATTTGAATTTCTTTACATCCTATGTTTGGAAGCTGGTAGTATCGGTTTCACTCTAAATGAACTATTGAATGCTAACCTATTTCCAGCTGGCGGATTGAATTATATTTTTTTATGAAAGAGAATGGTTAACCAACAAGAATTGGTGCGGTAGTAAAGGTTCAAGTCCCAGACATGTCACTTCGATCCTATGTCAGTCCCGAGCATCGAGCGCTGGCCGGGTTCCGATGTACGCAGATCGATCTCTCCCTCTCTTTGCAAGCTCTTCGTTCCGCTTGCTTGTATTGACTCAGAGTCGGCAGCTTGAGCTTTGTTTTCCCTTTGATGTGGTATCCTAATTGCTGTGCCAACGCACCGCTGCTTCTCCTAATAACATCGAGCTTCTGCTGCTGCTATGCAAAAGACCTCTCGACTTCCTGAAACATGATATCATGTGCTGTAGCGTTGGGATTTTCAAAGACCATGGTTAGCAAATGAGCTGTAGCCTTAATGGGGCACACTTATATAAATGGGTGTTAAATGAGCGTAATTGTAGTCTCCATGGACAGCCACAGGTTCCCTCCCGTACAGTGTTCTCGTCAAACTGGAAGTTCTAGTTAGATCCGAAGCTGCGGAATGAAGCGGAACCAGTGTTACAATCACCGGTCTGCGTGCACAAGCTTAGTTGAACAAAAGCTTTAAGTGTTTGTGTAAATAAACGTGAAAAAATTAATTTTGTAGAAGTGTTGCATCATTTATGTTCGATAAGCAGCGCTGCTGGGCTTCTTGGTTTCTGTCTGATTCGAGCAGCAGTTTTGCGGCTTCGTTTTGTATAATTCTACTCGTCGCCACTGAACTCCAGGGTTTGCTACTCGTGGTGGTTGATGAAGCATGGGCTATTTGTCTGGCTGGTAATTTCGAGTCTTTATTTCGTGGAATATCCCAGCAGTAATTATTCTGGGATAATTATTCTGTTAATTACGCAATAATCTGCGCTTAGCTTTCGATATCCGCGCTGGCAGCGCTTGCCATGTTTATAATGCTATCGCATTCCTGCGCCTGTGAACTGCTGGGAATTTTATAATTGCGGATCGAGCGTGCGCGAACATCTTCGATTTGCAGACTTGAGCGATTATGCGCCAAGGTTGAAGATAATCGGGACCAAATTAATGGAGGGACCTCGGATGGTTTCTGTTTGACTATGATGCTTCAGTTTTGCAATGATGCTTTAGATTGGCTATGATGATGTTCAACTTTGACGTTTAGTCGCTAGTACCATTGTTTCCTTGAATACAACGCTCCGCATTGTTTGACCAGCTCTTTAATTTTACTGTCAGTGTATCAAATTTGTTATCATTCGTTCAATATTCAGTGACTTAATTATCCCGGTGGACCATCTTTATCTCGTGTTTGTGGAGCGTTGTACGATGAGAGAGATTGGGTTGCACATTTCCTGCGAATTTGTATAACGATAAGAACTCGCCGGCGTCGAGATTCTAATTTGCGACCCGTCGGTTTCCGGAAAAATCTCCCTACTAATTCCGGACTGCATGCGAAAATGAATCCTATATGAAGAATAATTATTATATAATGAATTGATATGAATTTTATTTTAACAATTATGTACGTATGGTAACACGAGCCTCAGCCACATCCTGAGCATCGTACCATCATTTCGGAAGTCAATCTGAAAGCTATAATGAGAAATTTGACTTACTGGGGCTGAAGCTTTGTACTTTGTAAGTGGTCCTGTTGTTTGCGCTTTGTTTTTTACTATTTGTGGTTCGTTCAGAACTTGTCGCTTCAATGAATCATGTTTTCAAGTTGCTCCCACCAAACCATGGATAACTGCGCACATTTACCACGCCTGTACAACCTCTACCTGCCCATGTATGCGCTCACAACCAGTGCGCTCATTGCCACTGCGCTCACTGCCACTGCGCGCGTTCAATGCCACTGCGCTCACAGCCTGTGTCGTACTCTATTGTGGTCTGTGTAGTAAAGATTGAATGCCGTAATTATTTTAGAGGTATACATGAATTGTTGTTATATAATGTGAATCCAATTTATGATGAAAGGGAGACGTGACGAATCAGCTGTAATAAATGTTCGTTGGTAATAAAATCCAGTATAACAAGTGCGAACGTGATGAGTGAAGCCAGAGAAGTATTCCCGCTAAAGAGTATCTTGTATGTTTTGTGATGATCGGCACATCCCCCTGCAGAGCACGGGTATGATGTATCATTTTAGGCCTATAGACGAGCCTACATCCAGCAGGGTTTGTTGTATAACATTACGGCTCCACTACCCGCTGTGATCGCCAGCACCACAACCGTCCCAACTTTTTGACGGCATTCTCGATTTTTTGCTTTCCGATCCTTGACGATTTTGTGGGACTTCTGATACGGTAAATTGTCTTTAGTTCTTTGTCTTCTGGCTCGATAAGTGGTTTTTGGTTCGATAAGTGCCTTTGGTTCTTTGGCTTTTATTTAGATAAGTGTCTTTAATTCTTTGTCTTTTATTTAGATAAGTGTCTTTAATTCTTTGTCTTTTGATTGGATAAGTGGTCTTTGGTTCTTTGTCTTTTAGTTTGAGAACCGTCTTCTGCTTTTTTGTTTGGATATGTTGTCTATAGTTCCTTGTCGTTTATTTAAATAAGTAGCCTTTTGTTTCTCTTTTTCTTAGATATAATTCTTAAGTTCTTCGGTTCTTATTCGGTTATCTTCCTTTGGCTTTTATAGTTTTATGGTTGGTTCATGGTTTTGGGGCGCATGTAAATTTGTCAACTTCCCTCAAATTTCAGGATTTTTTGAGTTGAATATCTTTTTGTAATCTAAGTTTTGACAAATAGCCTTTATGAAATAAAGGCTATGAAATTTCATAATAGTTATGAAATCCATTGTCGATTTTTTAAACTCTAAATGCCTTTTAATTTAGTCTTTATGAAATAAAGGCTATGAAATTTCATGATAGCTATGAAATCCATTGTCAATTTTTTTCTGTAACTATAAATGTTCTTTAATTTAGAAGTTTGTTACTTTTGGTCTGGTGAGCTTTGGTTACTTTTTTTCTGTTTAGATAAATTGATTACAGTTTTGCGTTTGATTTGGTGAAACTCGATGTTATTATTATTTTTTAAATTTCCTAGTCTTTGACCTGTAAGTTAAATTTGGATCCTATTTTTAGCTGCTTTCCGTTCCACACAAGTAAGCGTCAAGTTGAAAAATTTTCTTAGAAGATTCCGGTCAAGCAGAGACGTTCCTGATCGCATTGAAGTCTTAATTAATACAAGCCACAATCCTACAGCGGCCGAGACGGACGCGCGTCTCACCTCGGCAGATCAAGCGCTCGCATGATGCGGGGTTTCCTTTTTACGGCAAAGTGGTGCTGTCTTTTTGCATTGTTTGAGCTGTCCAAGTTGTCTGCTCGAACGGGCATGAAGCCACAGAAACGGACTTGTAGCCACAGAAACGGACATGTAGCCACAGTGACGGACTTGTAGCCACAGTGACGGGCTTGTAGCCACAGTGACGGGCTTGTAGCCACAGTGACGGGCATGTAGCCACAGTGACGGGCATGTTACAACATGAGGTCGATGCCAGTTCCGCTGTTCTTCATTGAGACTGACGCTTCCAAAGGGAATTATTTTGCGCCTGAGCGAGGGCCCAGTTATGACAGTTTGACTTGGAAGCAAACTGTGGTCGGGCGTAACACATGTCGAAGGTTGGCGTTTCCCTGTTTCTGCGCCTTCCAGAATTTTTTGTTTGCTTTAATTTCTGAGTTACACGCGCTTTTGTGTAAGTGAAATGACGTACGAAGAGTAAAAAAAGTGCATGCTCACACATGTAAATATTTTCATTACTCAATCAGGCAAGTGCGATTTTTTACGATGTCTTAGGTAAAAAATAAACTACGCATTCCAATAGTTTGTTGTTGTTTTTTGATGACGAATTCTAGCCTTTTGTTGGGATGAATTCTAGCCTTATGTGAAAATGAATTATAGTGGGTGTACTTGTAATTTATACGCATCTATAAAGTTGGTTGAAATCTTGTGTTGTTATTCATTGGCATGTATAAATTGATATACTTGAAACGGTGCACTGCATTATTCACTGTCGATTGGTCATGACAGTCTGAATAATTCGATAGCATTAACAAACATAGAAAAGACGCCTAAGAAGCTTATGGACTAAAGAGTGAATAATGCTATAATTGACAAGAATGTGAATTTTAGATCGAGTATTGAAAATTGACCTCTGTCAGCTTACGGTAGATTTTTGACCAAAATTAACCTGCCTAGGTTTTTCCGATCATAGCTCAAGCCATTTGCTTCGTTTGCACGTCAAAATGCAATATTAATGAACTTGCTGCTGCTATAAGAAATTGTTTCGATGTCCATTGATGGAAATGAGAAAGCAACGATTGAAAAAGACAAAATACAACTTAACCGTGTACTTCAATTATCGACCTTTTTGCCTCATCTGTCTTTCATTATTTACACGTATTTGACAAGCATGAATCATACTCTTGGTTGGCATGCCGGAAGCGCTTTTCCATCTCCGCACAGGCCGGCAATTTGAGGCTCCGGCGCTCTTGTTTTTCGCTGTCTCTCAACCACAGGCGTCGAGGCCGCTGCCCTCAACCTCTGTCATTTTGGCCAATTCACGCGGCCTGACTCGTCAAGTTGTCATGTCGCAATTGGCTGCCTCATGACTACGTTCTGTTAGGAGGCTGTGCAAAAACTCACTACATCTATGACTTCATATGATTTGTTTTAGACTTTTGACACTCATAATTAATTTATAAAAGTCTTCTGCTATATCATTTGTACTTTGGAAGTCATGGTTCTCCGTCTTTTGGCTCAAAGATGTTTGCCTTAACGAGTTAAATTCGAAATCGGCGCGTCGAACGTTGTTGATTTTCACCCCGTACCGTCTAAGTAGGGTGTGTTGGGATACATCTTGATGAACATTACTCTACTTCTTCAACATGCAACTGCTATCGAAATTAAAGCAATTTTTTTATAATAATCACTACTGTTCAAGAGGGAAGTTTCAATTCAGTACCGTAAATTATGATCGGCTCTGGCCATCAACGCGCGCTTATTACTCTTGGCTTGAATTAATCGCCACTTTGGCTCGTTTACATGCATATCCTCAACAAGCAGTTCGTTTGATTCGAGGGCTGTCGATTTACCGTGCTAGGCTATAACTCTGACCGATAATTGTTTAGCCCCGAATAAAGACGCCGGTCGCCTCTAAAGTTCTCGTCTGATTGTTTATTCTGTTGATTTGTCCGCTGGCTGACAAGATTGATGCTCCTTACCATTGATGAGTCAGGATGTTCTGTGATGTTGGCGTCTTTGTTCACCGCAATGCAGCTCACTTGTCGCTCCGGGCATTCAGTTGGTGTCTGCTCCGAGGATGAGATTGAATGCAATCAATGAAGTCTGATGTGGTTGTTGTTTAATGTCTCACAATAACTATTTACATATTTGCATAAAAGTGCCTACCGTGCAAAGGGTTCGGTATTTTAATAGTTGTGCACAAATGTTGACCGTGGTATGCAACTCTCTGCGTCCCTGCGCCTTGGCTCATTGATGGCCTGGGTTGAAAAATACATAAAATACATTGGAAATAGAGGTAAGAGTGAATATTAAGAATAAATGAGTAAAGAACTGATAAGTGTGCTGTTGTGTATAATACTATATAGAGACGTGACGCGTTCTTCATACGTGCGTAGAGTTGTTCACAGCTGGAGCATTTGTTGTGCTGTATATCATGACTATCATTACATGTTTATATCAGTTCTGCTAACCATGACTGTAATGACAAGTTTAATGCTGTAATCAAGTGCTGTAAATTATATCATAAGCGCAGGTTTGTACCCGTGTTGTAAATTGCTACAATAATTAGGTACGGTTTTTAACCGTGTTGTACCTTGTTACAATAATGGCAGGTTTTACCCGTGTTGTACCTTGCTACAATAATGACAGATTTTTACCCGTGTTTTACCTTGCTACGATAATGACAAGTTTTTTGGCCGTGTTGTACCTTGCTACAATAAGGACAGGTTTTTGGCCGTGTTGTACTTTGCTACAATATTATCAGGTGTTCACCAGTCTTGTACAGCAAGACTATTGCGACAGGTTCACACAAGCGTCGGTGGTATAAATGCTGGGCCCGAGGAAACGTCTAATAGGATAAGCTATGGTATGGTGGCCAGAGCACTCGAACAACTCTGTGCAATGTGCACGAGACGAGTACATTTAGTTTGCAGCTTGGCGGCTTGCACCATATTTAAATCACATAAGGTTTAAAATGAATAAATACTGACAATGTTCTACTTGTGCGTTATTAGTACGTGCTATATAATATCCGTGTATTTCCGTATGGTAACTGTGCCTCCACTTTCTAATGGAAATATTTCAAAAGTTAGTTGTCGTGTCAGAAGTCACGTTTATTTGTGTTGGAGCTCCCGCTCGCAATTAGGAAATGAGTTTGGTATCTTGGTGACATTTGAATGTAGCTGGTATTATAATTATCTGAATGTAGAGATGCTTTTATTAAATTATTGAGATGCTTGCAGGACGAATAGTTCAGGGTAATCATGTAATCAAATATCGCTGGTACAACAACAACACTGGAAGAGTGACGAAAAGAAGATGTTTCTAATAAACGTTGAATAATTTTCAATCCAGGACTTTTGCAGAATTTTATGTTGATGAAAATCAGTTGATCAGGATGCTTGTAATTGGCCAACACATTCATACTTAATTTCCAGTATATTCGTAAAAAAGCCTCCTCATCGTAGAAGATAAGAATTAAAAAGGTGAATTTCCTGCCAGGGATCAAGCACAATGTATAATCTACCAGCCTGAATTAGCTGTCATTTAGAAGCTGTGGCATGAATTAGCTGTCATTAGCGGTCACAATAGAAACTTCTGCATGTGACGATCAACATGCAGCTGGCGAAGGTGTTGTATTGCTTGTATTGAGCTTCAATTTCACTGTTCACTGTAATGTTGAGTTTCAAATGCTTATTCACCTCATTTCTACTACAATGATTCTTTCATCGATCGCAAACATATTTCATTGTGCAACGAAGCATTTTCTCAGGATTCTTGACAATTGTTATCGCTTGGTAAAAACAATCGACACGACGCTTACTGAAGTTAATGTGGATTCAAGCATCCCATTGAACAATGCAGCATTCCCAGTCTCACGCAGAAAGTATGTCGAGATTCGTGTTAAGTTTTCAGCAGCGAGAGCTCGGCTGGCAGCAACAAAAGCTTCTCTCGTTGAGTGGGACAAACGAGCGCAATTCAGAGGAGCGACGCTACGGCCCGCCTGACCCGGCAATGCTACTTCACACACAAATCTATGCTGGGAAATGCTGGAAGAATTGCTGTGCTTATTGTAAAAAATACATTGAGTAGCGAGTGCTGGAAGAATTGCTGTGCTTATTGTAAAATACATTGAGAAGCAAGCGCTGGAAGAATTGCTGTGCCTATTGTAAAACACGTAGGGAAGCAAGCGCTGGAAGAACTACTGTGCTCAGAGTGAGTAAAATACATATACGGAAGCAGGCGCCGAAACAAATTACCTATGTCTTATAAAGTGATATAAATATAATGTCCATATTTTCCTTAATATTTTATCTCCTATATAAGTTTGTTATGTTTAATTCTCATGATAACGCAGTCAAAAGGCGGTATATTTCCTTGAATATTTGTAGCATTTGCATTATATGTCAGTATTCGCTCGTCTCCGTTTCCCGGCCAATGAAGTTTGTATGAAGTTATTCAGTATACAAGTCAAAGAGGAAACGCCGTGGTTTGTATGAACAGCTTATTGAATGGCTGAGTCATTCTATGAATGAATGAATTCACATCAGTTGAGTCTGAGTAACGGTCATGCGTCAAATCTACGCCATGGCATCGCTGTGTGAGTGACACCACTTCGTTGAATGTGAGTACTCGTGAGGCTTGATACGTTGAATGTGAGTACTCGTGAGGCTTGACGCGTTGAATGTGAGTACTCGTGAGGCTTGACGCGTTGTCATACACCACACTCGCCATACACCACACTCGTCATACACCACACTCGTCATACACCACACTCGCCATACACCACACTTGCCACACTTCACTCGCGGTCAACTCCCGCATTTTTACTCGCTCTTCATAATTGTCTCTCAATGTAAGTGTTTCATGCGTGTTCAGTTTTGCTTAGTTTTAGGGGTTATTTGTTACCAATTTTATGCGAATCCCTGAATCGAAGCAAATCTTCACCTCCACGTACGTAAAGTAGCGCAACATTCATTCCATCTGGACAGATCAATCAAGAATATTGCAAATGAGTGCAACCAATGCAGCTTGTAGAGTATCTGGGTAAAGTTGAGCATTTCAATTGACTTGCCTCATTTGAATAATGCTTGGAGTTAGCGCACTTGAATGCATGCAAATAAAATAAATACATTAATGCTTATGGTACGCATAATGCCCTAACTAACTGAAACATGTACATGCAAAAGGCTCCAGGCTAAAAGCCTAGCCAAAGTCACAGGAGGGTAAGGCAAGGAATAAAAATGATCCTCTGAGTGCCTCGCCGACTTACGAACGATGTCGTTCCCGACTTCTTTTTGGAGTCTTGCAGGAAGGATAATTTTTGGGTGAGCATGCATGGGGCCAGCGCCACGTTCCCCCTACTGAATGTTCAATGTAACTTCATTATAAAGCCTCGCTATCAATTTTGTTTGCCTTGGTTAGTACGGCGTCCTTCTTGCTGGCGCCCTCGTTTTATGGAAGGCGACACGGTGTTGCGCTGCCGCTCTTACAGCGCTGAAATCCTCTGATATTTATTCATTGAATTGAACCTTAGAGAATATAAAAATATTCACGTGTTTTCCGGTAATATTGATCCAGGTCTAATTCTGTCGGATCTCCCTGACGTTTTTGCTCAGGGTGTTTTGGTGCGCTCTCGAGGTCGCGAGGTTCCCGCTCTTTGGAATTGGTTGGGACGACGAGCTTGTTTGGTCGTCCAAGGCAGGCGCAGCGTGTCCGTGGACTTCTTCTAATCTCTGGGCTTTAGCATAGTCTGTTATATGTGTGCCTCTTCGCTCTGCACTCTCGTTCAAACTGTACCTCAATTCTCGACAACTTTACCAATTCTCTAAATTTAGTTTCAAAAGAACTTCACCACTGACTTATGTCATTTTACGCTAAATCTACGTAATTTTAGAAGAATGTAATGTGTTCTTTGCCTTGTTTCACCGTATAATGGTCATCTCACCCGTGAGCAGAAAGCGGCCTTTTATGGCGACTTATCTTGAACTCGCTGGCGTGAGGAGTATGAGACTTCAACGGAAATCTTCTATACTTCTCAAATTACATTTAGATTTTATCAGATGAGCTTAACATTTCCATTTGATTTTTTCCTTAATCCTTATTAATTTTCTTCGTTTCGATTAATCTGCAGGCATCCATATTTTGACCCATTTCGCTATTGGTTATCGAGGAAGCGATAATTAATTGTATCAAAATATCTTATTTTTTGGAAAACTTGAAAAAAAGATTCACAAGATAATTTACAAAAGGATGACCGGTATTGAATGCATGTTTATAAACAATTATAGAAGATTTGATTCTCTAATGGTGGCAGTGCTATTGTGTTTTCATACACCGATTGAATTTGTCATTCTCTTTTGGTGCATTAACTTTAAACTTGTAAAATGTTCTCAAATCCTGAATGAAGTTCAACACTTTCGCGTTGAAGTGTTCAAAGACACGATAATAATATCGTCATTTGTAGACGACAATTAACACGCTTCAAGCAACAACTGATTTTCATCAACAGGCATCAAGCAACAACTGATTTAAAATCGAGAGGCATCAAACAACAACTGATTTTCATCAACAGGCATCAAACAACTGATTTTCATCAACAGGCATCAAACAACAACTGATTTTCATCAACAGGCATCAAGCAACAACTGATTTTCATCAACAGGCATCAGGCAACTACTGATTTTCATCAACAGGCATCAGGCAACTACTGATTTTCATCAACAGGCATCAAGCAACTACTGATTTTCATCAACAGGCATCAAGCAACTACTGATTTTCATCAACAGGCATCAAGCAACTACTGATTTTTACCCTTGATCATGCACATGGCTTGTCAGCAGCACCACGGACACAAGTACGCAAATCAGGCGCATTTTGGATGGCATATGGCTATTGTAGTATAACGAGTGAAACGAGCTCATCGGCGCCTTCTTCGCCATTAAATTGCTGGGTCGCTGCTCAAATTTTAGACTGGAAAATAATTGCCCCATAGTATATACAATCCAGCTTAAAATCTGAAGATAATTGTTTCTCGCAGTTCTGATATTTCACGAGAATTGGGCATTCTTTCAAGAAAACTTGACAAGTTTTGTACAGTACCTTATTTTACGAGGAGAAATTTCCAAAATAAATAATTATTTCTCAAGACTTTATAAAAAGGTAATGGCCAAGAATTGAGCAGAACGCCACGCCGAGCAAATGCTATCAACCTCAAAATAATAGGTATATCGAGTGGCTGCCAACTGATGTGTCCTCATGAGGCATCTTGTGCTCTAGAATAAAGCGCTGCGAAGTGAGGAGAGATTCAAACCCGTTACTCGTGTGTACAGAAGACGATTGCTTTCCATTAGACTGTCAATATGAGAAGCGCGGGATGCCTTCATTATTCTGCTCGTAAGTCCCCTCGCTCGTTAATTGGCCAGTACTAACCGAAGGAATTATTTGAGTTTTTAAATTGCAGCCGCCATCTGAAGTGAGAATTTATAACAACGCTGAGGTTCGAATGACTCATTCATGCGTCTAAACCTACACGCATTGAAATGACCACGCTTTAAGGTCATCCAGATCTATCTTCAATTTACCAATTACACGGTTTATACATGTTGATATTCGAGAGTTTAAAATATGAGTTACATGATTCAATTAAACATGAAAAACCGAACTTGGATTGTTCTTTTTATGCTCCGCTCCCATATTTACACGAAACCCAGTCTGAGCTGCATTGATCAATCGCTAACACAATGAAGATTTCAAGTGGTTGATCGCTTGCCTCGCACTATTAGCGGACACCATCGCTTGCCTCGCACTATTAGCGGACACCATCGCTTGCCTCGCACTATTAGCGGACACCATCGCTTGCCGAAGCTCCCATCTCTAGATCGCCCACACGACGCTATACGACGCCCAGTCGCCCACACTTCGTTATTTCGCCCACACGACGCTGCGTAGCTTTCGCTACGTTGACAAGCACCACGCGTCACTCAAGTGTCTGACGATAACTTCGTTAGCGTCAATGCCTCTCAAGACCGCCTGGCTTCCTAAGAACATTTTTTTGTGTCTCTGATTCTTGTACCACGTAAGCTTTTCGTGTGGCAGAGCCTCAGCGGTCCCCGGGTTGCGGGTTGTTCCTTTTTCTGACAGTGGATGGAGTTATATTATCGGCAACATATTAACTACAGATCGATATTTCAGCGAAAATATTTAATTCAGTTTCCGCCAATTCATGAATAAAGCAATAAACTATGTATATGTATTGAATAAAAGATCCTTCAAATACTAGATATTTGAGTAAATGGGATTTTAATTCGTTTTACCTCAAGAAGATAATTTGAAAGCATATCCGGCATTATCCGCCTTGGCATCGGGGCGCTTGTACAAACTGCATTCGTACAGTAGGAACTCTATTATGGTCGCGTATTGTTGATCAACGCCGAGCAAATGCTCCCTTCGTCGTCGCTACCAATCCTGATTATTGTTTTCCGTTGGCAGTTCATTTTTTTAGTTATCCTCATGGGTGGATACATTTTATTGAGGTGATGTCGATAAAAAAACATGAATTTTAAGCATGTAAATTATTGTTATTTGCTATTACTTCACTAAGAAAAATGGGTTGAAATTGTCCAATAACGATGCGAGCAGAGACGTAATAGTGATGCGTCCTTCGCCGGACCACGCTGGGTCAGGATGGCCCACACAGGAGCAAAAAGTGCATCGATATTCGGACAAAGTCTCAACCAGTTCTCCGAGTGCTGATTTCGAAATAAGGTCCCGATTCATCCGAATGTTATTTTTGTTACTCTTGATTGTAATGGAGATAGAAAATATTCCAGGATATGCAGGATTATTCCGATTATCCGTGGAATGAGGCTCTTCGTGGCGTGGTCGACGGAATATTTTAGTCAGTTACATGTTAGAAACTGCCCGCTGATGTAGTGAATTATAAGAAATAAAATGATTTCGTTGGATACGGCAGGTAAATCGTACTTGTCCGGGGATAATTTCTTGTGGCCTCGCGTTACTGATATGAATAAAGTGATAATAAATTAAGAGAGGCGCTATAATTTGTGCTCGTGTTCAGTGTTCAGCTTGTACGTCCAGGCTACACCAACCCTCTTGCCCTCGGATTCCTTTGGTACCGAGGACGCAATTCCGAGGCACTGCAAGCCCGGGGCCCTTGTTTACAGCCTCAGTCCTTGTGGCGTCACTCTGTGTTGGCAATCACAGGCGTCGTATAGTTGGCCGGTGAACGTCTACCGACCAATCACCATGTAGACGTCGTCTGTTCCAGTAAGAGTGTTTCCAGACGACGCAATAGCGAGGCTTTTCAGTCAGGATATGGCGCGATGTGTCTTGGAATGGCCTGCGCTACAGTCAGGGCTATGGCGCGATGTGTCTTGGAATGGCCTGCGCTACAGTCAGGGCTATGGCGAGAGACTGTATTTATTGATCTTGGCAATTAGAATGTGGAGTTAACGACACCTATTACAGTCACTGGGGGCAATTAATGGGTTTACAATTGCATTCTGATCTGTAATGACCGCATAGCTGCCTACTTTCAGTCTTTGCTCTTAGTGTGCATCAGTAGATGAACTAAAACTTCTTACATTTTGTTACATATTTTCCGTGATGGGTTACCCAGTTCTTAATGTTTTGCCTACGAGTCGGGTTCATTTTATGTAACTAGTATAAAAAATATTGGATATATATTATTAGCGACAACCATCATTTTCACTGCTTCATTGCAGTGAGCGCACAACCATCATGCGTTCACTGCCTCATTGCAGTGAGCGCACAACCATCATGCGTTCACTGCAGTGAGCGCACAACCATTATGCGTTCACTGCCTCATTGCAGTGAGCGCACAACCATCATGTCTTCACTGCAGTGAGCGCACAACCATCATGCGTTCACTGCAGTGAGCGTACAACCATCATGCGTTCACTGCCCCACTGCAGTGAGCGTACGACCACCATGTCTTCACTGCAGTGAGCGCACAACCATCATGTCTTCACTGCAGTGAGCGCACAACCATCATGTCTTCACTGCAGTGAGCGCACAACCATCATGCGTTCACTGCCTCACTGCAGTGAGCGCACAATCATGTGTTGTGCGCATGCGATGACCTCTGAGAGTGCGTGGTGCTGGCAGCATTATGACGACTCAATCGACCAACTAATGACTGCCATTTGGCGTGAAGAGTGCGGCAATTGTGTGTGCGTGATGTGTTGAACTACGAACACACATCCATATTGTCACATACCTTCAATTGCGTGCCTCGACTCAAGCGTTAACTCTGGTTTATGCCCTCATGCTTCGGATCCTGTCATTAGGGGCGCTCCCTCTAATGCCCTCGAGAAAGTCTTCGTTTAGCTGACACTCCACCAAGGCATTCTTGAACTATGGATTTCTCATCGCTGAGTTGTACGGGCACTTCGTCACTCGAGGCCCACTTTTGTAACGCCTTTATCATGTTTGTAGCTCTGCGATTAGGGCTCATGCTCGCTGCGATCTGTACTGTAGGTGGGCGGTGTGATCTATCGCGCCTACTCACGCTTCTTCGTCTTATAACATAGCCTACCTCCCATATTTTACCTTAAAGCTCTTGTTTGATGACGAACTGCGGCCATAAGTGCTACGCTATTCTTCCTAGATCCATTTAATTGGTTATTGAAGCATTGGCAAAGTTGTAAGAGCTGTTAGAGAGGTCTTTCTTGTTTTGTAAAATGAAATTCTGTGATATTTTTATTGCGCAAATTCTGATTTCATCGTACATTATTGATTTTTCTTTCGCGCATTCCAGCATTGTATAGACCAGTCACTGTGCTTTAATACAGCAGTCCACTCAATGTTTCATAAGAGGACCTGCGGGGAGGTTTATGAGACTCGATTTTACGCTCGACTGTAACAGGTTCCTGGGTATCACTTGTCCATGGAATAATTCATCACTTGCAATCTCCTGTGCCGGAGACAGATTGGTCGGGCGGAAAGAACCGGCATCATATCTGGCCTTGCCTGAGGCCCAGACGTGTCTCCAGGCACCTCCGTGGAATCTGAGACACATCGAACCCATCCATTGGAGTCTTTCCTTTGAAAAAGTGGAGTTGTTTTCTCTGCACGGTGAGGTTGATCTCATCATAATTTGTGTAGCATTGTAGAATTTACCACATTCGGTCTCTCCTAATTTTCTAAAGATTTAAAACATCGTGTTATCTTACTCACTTGGGGCATTAACGTTCAAGAGTTTCTCCATACACCACCATACAGAAATTTGTCGCGTCCCGTACGTGTGTTGGCATTAGAAAGTCAGAAGGCGTCGGTTGAACGTTGCTCGACGGCCGGCGCCGGTTAGCTGAGCTTGTGGCAGAGCTCGCGGAGTTGGCTACGGGCTGGCGGTTGTTAAAGTCAAGCGATTGCCGTGTTATCAGCCTCTCCAGAATACTGATGCTCTCGTTTAGGCCAGGACAGGGCGCTAACAGGTGTCCTCTGAAATATGAGGCTCTTCCCTGAGATTGTGCTCGCGTGAGACATCGATGCTGTGCCGTCACTGGCCGGACACACTCTTTCAATTCCGCATTTTATGGCGCATACCGATAGAAAAATGATGGTGTTTCTTAAACCTGCTCGTGGAAATTTGAGCCTGCCAGAGTTGATATTTTTCCCGAATTAAGAAGCCATTTGAAACCTAGCTTGGACAAATGGACCCGTTCTTCTACTATAGGATAGAAATTGGCTTTTCGCGATTGGATGCGAATATTGTGTATACTGAGTTCTCAATCTAATTGATATAAACTTAGTGAGGGACGGTGATGGTTGAACTAAAAGAGAGTTAAAATGTATAGTTTAAACTTTAAATATATTGTATGAATTATAAACGTCGCTCGCAAACGGAACTCTTTATACAACTGAGTTTACTCCCGGCAATTATTATTTATTATTATAAATGATTTCGTTTTTCTCTCTTATAACAAAGTCTGTACATGGAGTCAAATTTCGGAAGATCCAAACATTGTAATTATGCCCAATTTTATTATCGAAATTGTCTGTTATTATTGCCCTCGTAAAATTACTTCTCGTTTGCTGGTGCCGCAGTGCACAAATGTTCATCTGTTCACCCGGTGTGTGCTAAGTCATTTAGTACCGAAAGCATCTTGATCGCTCTTTCTAATCCGAGTATGTGTATCTTAAAATGAGTTGACCCTGACGATCGCTCTGACACAGTAAGGTTATTTATTTCTCTCTGAAACGAAGCGTTAAAATCACTTTACTATGGATAATATTTCACTTACTGGTAATTTGTTCTGCGTTTGAAAAAACTTACTCTGTGAGTTCACATTAATTAACATACCATGCGTGTCTTTTCACCCTTTAATTCAATCTATTCTTATCTGACTGAATTTCGCCTTAGTGTATAAATAATTACCAGATCACGAGTGACTGCAGAATAGTTAATTTGAAAACCACTGAGGTGAGCTAAATTAGGGACGCTGCTAATGATTGACAGATTGATTTATTAGGCAATTACTCGCGGCTACTGAGCGCATTGCTCACAATGAGCACACGGACCCGCGAGGCTTCTCTTGTTACGAGTGGTGGTGAGCGTTTGTGCCGGCCGCTGTGGAGCATCAACCTTGCCACGAGTGGTGGTGAGCGTTAGTGCCGGCCGCTGTGGAGCATCAACCTTGCCACGAGTGGTGGTGAGCGTTTGTGCCGGCCGCTGTGGAGCATCAACCATGCCACGAGTGGTGGTGAGCGTTTGTGCCGGCCGCTGTGGAGCATCAACCATGCCACGAGTGGTGGTGAGCGTTTGTGCCGGCCGCCGTGGAGCATCAACCATGCCACGAGTGGTGGTGAGCGTTGGTGCCGGCCGCTGTGGAACATCAACCATGTCACGAGTGGTGGTGAGCGTTAGTGCCGGACGCCGTGGAACATCAACCATGTTACGAGTGGTGGTGAGCGTTAGTGCTGGCCGCTGTGGAACATCAACCATGTTACGAGTGGTGGTGAGCGTTAGTGCCGGACGCCGTGGAGCATCAACCATGCCACGAGTGGTGGTGAGCGTTAGTGCCGGCCGCTGTGGAGCATCAACCATGCCGGGACTGGTGTTGCTCACATCACCATCTAGTAGTACCCATTAGTTACTAGTACCATTTATCAGGTTTAGCAGTACTAGCGGCTATCAAGTCATGAGTGGCGTTACCTACCAATTGAATGCTGCTTTATAGCATCGTTGATTAGAAATTTAATGCAAAGAAAATTCCACAAAAATTCATAGTATCTTCTTAAAAAAAGTTTCGGATTCCAGCCCTGCGTACGAAGCTACGTCAAGAGAATTAAAAGTATTGTTCCATGAAATACTTCCAAAATGTAAATGTTTATGTTGTGTTGGTAAGCTATTTCGAAATCGGTTCTTTCTTTAGATGCAAAGATATACTCTCTGTTCATCTGCGATCGTCCCTAGATTATCAAAATTGTTGTGCACGATGTGCATCTGCGTACGTCGGGATGACGTCTGCAATCTTTATTCCAGGGTCGCTCAGCATAAGGGCAGGAGTTGCAGGACTGGACAGTTGCTATAGCGCCCCCTTCATTTGGTTGTGCGCACTCACGCCGATCAGTGTAATGCTTCGGTCTCTGACAGTGACTTGAAGATGTTAACTTCTACTTTCGGTACCTCCGTATTTTATTTCCGTATCCGGTATTTCTCCGTATTTTAGAATTCTTGTCCATTTTTTAAATCTAGGCCCAGTTTGAATTCAGCTTTTAGCTACTGTCCACTTGAGATTGTGAATAGATAGGTTTGCCGTTTTTTCCATTGTGTTTTGTCTTTTATTTGTAAATTTAGATTTAAACTTCGGTTCATTGACTTTCAATTGTACTAACTTATGATTTATCTGCATTCTAGAATCTTCGAACCGACGATGGAACTGGACTCCGAAACGTTTTCTGATATGATACTATGAACTTTTGTGGAATTTTCTTTGCTTTTAGATTTCTACTTGATTCACGATTCCAGCAAACAAGTTACATTAAGCCTCATTGATATCTTATTACATTTATAATATCCTGATATGGATAGTCTGTATCTATTAATTGCTCATAGGAATAATATTGCATTGATTTATCTGATGTCATTTAAAGAATTATATCTCATTTGAGAGATATAATTCATGGCGCTGAAAATTGTATTCAGTGCGTAGCAAGAGTCGGGTTAGTTTCTCCGTTCCGTTTAAAATATAATAATTAGTTTACTCCTGGAAGCTTAGGTTGCGATAAGAACATTGTTCGTACTTCGGAGGACTATATTTCATTACTCTGAGCTCCATGTTTCGCAAAAACTTAATGTTTCGCTACCAATCCACATTTCAGGGCAGTGCCGATTTACCTTACAACTTTTATTGTGAGGAAATCCACGTAGTCCATTCTTCAGTACCAACAGTTAGATCTGCGGGCGGTGCTACTTAGGCGAATGCGATAGCATCTTGCGCGCTCTCAACCTACAGAAAGAGAAGGGTAATTGCCGCGCTATCAAACGCGAAAGCCAGCATTACCATCATATTTCAAGATATTTACTTTGCAACCTGGTCAGAAAACTGAAGTATTCCTCGTACTTTCTCGCATGTACAGTTTATACGTCAGTTTGTGTTGAACCCTCGGATTGTCATTCTTCAACGTATTTTTACAGGTTTTTGTATCCCAAGTGTCAACTTTTGAAGTGTGAAAATTTTCTAGTGTGATCCTGGCAAGTGCTATTCTGAAAGTCTACTTTGTGATTCATTTCCGATGACGATGCTTATGCGTGCCTGAGCGCTTGAGTTCAAGAATCATTTTAAGCGATCACTCACTTGTTGCGCTGCGTCTGTTCCGTGCCTGGTATCTTGCAACGGATCGTTTGAAGATGACAAGTTTTGGGGCAGCCGTGCGGTAGAGGTTGGCGTTTATGGAGGGTAGCCACAGGGAGCTGTCCATAGGGTGATAATTATAGCGCGTTGCCGAGCTCCGATGCGATCGTAGGTCGCTTATCATCTGAGCTCTACGTACGTACGCCTTGGTGTGCCACTTGCGAATAGCTTTGGTTGCGGCCCAACATTTCTTTGCCTTTTGTGACTGGATTTATGCTCTGGGTTTCTACCCCCTGAGATTATTTCGTACGGGCTTGTTCCCGTCGTTCTCATATATTAACTTGATTTGTGAGCTTAGGTGTTAGTTACTAGTAATGTTTTAATGGAGTAAGATTTACGCGAAACATTGTTACAATTAACAGAAATAAAGTATTGCGCATTTTCTTTTTATATTCCTTTGCACTTGAAAAAAATTTTTTTGGCTGAGTTGCCCAGTCATAGTTATTAATCTTTTCTTCTGCATATGAACGGGGATTCATTTAAAAAGTTTCAATTACCTTGTTTTATCTTAACTTTATTTCGTCTATTCCTAGAGTTTGGAAGAGGATGCGCCGGGCTACCTGCCCAGTTTTATCTCATTTTCATTGCGTGGCGCTTATTGTTCGGCCCTTTTTGGGGCCACCAATCTTGTGATCCGCTCAACCAAAAAGCGCGGCTCGTATAATCGGCTTCCAATAATCCTTTGGTGCTCGGCGCTCCAACTCGCCGCTTTGTGCCAACTTGCTTCGCCGAATCCTTCCACCGCCGCCGCCGACAATCCCATGGGCCTTCATAGCTTCCTATATCGTCGTCCTATATCCTTCGGCACCCGAAGGACTGTTTTCACTGCCTCCACAACCGCCTGCTGGGAGGAACCTACGGCTTAAATATATGCATTGGTCGTCCTATGTGGCTGCAGGATATTTAAAGAAGACCACCTTTGTAGAGGCCATATGACACCTCTGTAATTTATTCAGCATTTCTATTTCCGACCACTAAATGATTTATATTAGTGACGGAAAACGTAATTTTCTTAATGTTCTGCACTTTAGTTAGCAGAAATAAACTGATTTTCAGTACTCGATTGATTGCTAGCATCTCGCGCAACTAATTTCTGTTCGCGCAGCAATTCAGAGTGCCGGCACTCGTCCAATATATTCTGTTACTTCGTAAACGTTCGCTCAATTGTCTACTCATTTCTATCATACATTGAATGACCATTCAGTTGCAACCTGAGAATCTGAAGAGTAGAACCCAGTTTTACCACTCTGCTAGCGTTACTCAGGTGTCTACTCTGTGAGTGTCTCTCAGTTCCACCACTTTGCCAGCGCCACTCAATTGGGACCACTCTGTGAGTATCTTACAATTCCACCACTCTGACAGTACTACTTATTTTTTCCCCCACTGTCAGAGTGTCGCCCAGTCGAGTCAGTTCCTCGCTTCCACCACTTCGAGAACGCACAACTGATTGTAATTCCATTCATTTTATTCGTTGGCTATTTAAATACATCGTTCTCAGATTCTACTGACGCTAAAACCCTATCGCGACAAATTTTTACCTTAATGATTATATCAGGAGCATTTGTAGCCTAATTGCACCAAGTGTCCTACAAGAGACGCTGGTTCGGTGCGGTCCAAGGCATCATTGTTCTCATGACATTATTAGAATCATGTAC
Source organism: Hyalella azteca (assembly GCF_000764305.2). Taxonomy (NCBI): domain Eukaryota; kingdom Metazoa; phylum Arthropoda; class Malacostraca; order Amphipoda; family Hyalellidae; genus Hyalella; species Hyalella azteca. The sequence continues at coordinate 227,778 of NW_025937665.1, read as the reverse complement.
GTTTTTGTTTTACATCCGAGCAACTATTATTCATGTGTTCGTGAAGAATATTTTTTTTTGGTCCTTGGTTTTGTTGATCTGAGTAACTTTTTTTTTTGTCAGGCAGATTTCAGCTTTAAGAAAATAATTTGCAATTAAAGAACGTGAAGCAAGTTTTACCTGACTCCTATCGTATTCTCAGGAGAGGAAAGTTTTATAAAACTACTGAATATCTCTTGTGTGATCTAATCACGATGTGAAGATACAAGCATTTGTGAGAGGAGGGTTAACAATGAAGCTCGCCAGCTCTTGATCTGATAGCATTCGCTATGAGATGTTGAACACGCAGTCAAACATGCTGCAGGAATTCAAGTACACCTGATAACGTAGTGAACAATACTCAAAACTTGTAATACTCTTATATTTTAGATACAACGAGTAAGCCTCACTGCTTCTGCTTGCGTGTGTGCAAGCCATAATTTCTTCATTTTTTTCGTGTTCCACCACAATCAGATAACGGTTTATTGTTAGGACCATGGTTTTAATGCGGGCATGTGCGTTTCTCGGCCGGGTTGACACGGTAGCTTGAGAGCTATAACTCTCTGCTAGCGTCCTTATCTTCACGAGCGCGTGCAAGCAGGCAATTCTTTTCCTTTACAACCGTAGCTGTGTTGTGCACTTAAAACTCCAACGCGGCGCTGGCTCAAGATCAGCAATCCCGTTTATACGCTCGTCTGTAGCACATTTATGTGTTAGATTGCACATCTGTAAACTGATAGGTGAAGGAAAACGTATAATTTATAAAAGGACTTCATGTATTCCTGCATAGAGGTTATATTATCGAATTCAGAAGACGACGAAGAAGCTCGCACGCTAATTTTGTTTAATGTAAAAGTAGCTTATATATATCTGCCTCGACTTATGGCATTCTCACGAGAGACGCTCTTATCTTGAATTGCATTATCTAATGGTTTGAATAAGGTTGGTAGTTTATTCCGCGTGTGTTTTGCATGAACATTTCTATAATTTTCAGATAATGGAATTGCCATGCTTTTTTCCGACCTAATTACTACAATATTGCGCAGTGTCCATTTTTTTTGCTTGCTGTCAAAAAATACCTTGCTTAAGGAAAAGAATGAAGACTGCGCCTCTCATACCTTAAGAGCCCGCAGCCCCGGTCCTGGAGACGCTGCCCGGCCCATCACTCAGGCCCTCGTGCGGTCCAAGTGACCGGAAAATCGTGCTCTGTTTTGAAGAGACCACTCCACGTGTCGGGAGGTCAAGAGCGTCTTTCCTTCCAGAACATCGTAAGCCTGCGACAAGCACCGAACGCCCTCAACATTTAAGGCCATTAAAGTGATTAGCTCTGTGCTGGACTGAGGAACGCTGCTGGACCTATCGAACTGAGTGCCAATGTCGCGAAGGACCCGATTTATGGGAATTACAATGGCAGACTCTGAAAAAAAGTTGGAAAGTTCTTGAGAATTACTTCTGGTTCATTCGGTTTCGATTGATTCTACGTTTTGTTTTGTCTATAAATTATTCATTAGTTTGTATTTGATTTTTGTTATAATTTCTGAGTTAATTTTTCTGAAACTTTGGTTGTAACAAATAAATGAGAAACCGCGATCAAAAAATTAATGTAAAATTAAACGTTGATATCCTGGAGACCAAAAACTTAGGCCAAGTTTGCAGAAAAATTTTAAATCGGGCAAGAGTAGGTACTAGACAGGCTGAATAAATCTGCCCATATTCTGAATGTATATATTTTTTAAATTTGATGAAAAGCAGGTGATAATAATCGTGTTTGATTGCCTGCTAAATTGCGTACCCTTTAAACTTATTTCCTGTTGTTGAAATTAACCTCCTACCACTGAACTTATTTCGTGGAAAGTTCTAAATTCAACCCAGAGAACAGCTTTCACGTCTCCTCTAAATTAAGGGAAGACGAACTGGGGAAAATATTCTGGACCGGGTGACCACTCCCAGTGTCGGAACGACCTCGGCTATCAGCACCATTACAAGGATTGCTCGTCCGAGGTGCCGCTGCATGCCTGGCCCCCGAAGTTATATTTACCCGCGGCAATCTAAGCTTATCACTCAAGGAGGCTCGTTGATCCCATCAATTTCCAAAGTTGCACAGGTCAACGTTAGCTCAGCTTTCCTGCTGCAGGATTTGGTCGGCTTCTGGGACTTCACTATTGGCGGGCGGTTATGTGATGATAGTGCGGCATGAGGCTCGAGTTCTCAACTATTGCTAGGAAATCCTGGCCGATGTATAGTAGGATCGGCGGAGGTGGGCTTCGCAACAGTAAAAAATTGTTTCAAATCGATATTCCAGCAAGATTACTCTTAGTTGTTAGTCTCTTGTCATCGACGAATATCGGAAACAATTAATAATTTCCAGTGATTCTTCATTTGGATAGTTCGTAATCTTCGTGTCGTTTGTTCTTTAGCATCGTTTTGAAGAAACAAATTCAAATCTAAAGTCTCCTGAGTCCTGAGTTTACATCGATTCTTGGTTTATATTGTATTAGTATCTTGAGAAAACATAAATATTTTGACTGAAATATCTGGAATGCCTTAAAATAAGTTGTGTTATTGTACACAGTTTACTTCATATTCTTTTTATCTATTTCTTAACGGCATTGGATTAAAAGATTTGCCTTGTGAAAGATGCAAAACATTCTTTATTTCTGATATAAAGTTTTGTGAAAATAGATCTGTCATGCAAGATTTAGGCGAGCATCTCATCTCGCCTTATGGTGATCTCTGTCACCACGCAGTATCGAAACGCAAATGTTGAACTATGCAGTAGAGTGATCCTCCTGTATCTTAAGTACGCTCCTTGAAAGTTGTCCATTTCACCGATGGTCTTGCGCATTCACTTACGCTATTGCTAGGATAAAAATTTTAATTGTGTCCTGAGAGGAGCCGCTTGCTGAATATGCAGAAGTAAAAACTTGACGTCTTGTCATCTCGAAGCTTTTTTCGTCTAACGAAGTTTATATATATACTGCAATTTTAGGAAATTACTGCGAATGATTTTTGGATTTTGATTCTCGGAGAGCACTTTTGATGCCTGGGTACGTTTGGTCATGTGTACATCATAACTACTGTAGCCAGAGGATATATATAAATGACGTAAAAGTATACATTCATATATTTCACCTTCGTGTTATTAATCATTCATTAATTTATTTCGATCAAAAGTTGTCATGCATGCATTAGATACAAGAAAAATACGTGTTACGAACTAAAATTTCTTAGCTCACTTTATTCCATAAGTTCTTGTATCTTCAAGCTAATGGAAACGACTGTGCGATGTGAGATATAAAATACATCCTATACTGGGCGGAAGAATTTTCTGGCTAGCAGTAACTTTGGATTCCTGATAAAATGTAAACTGCTTGTTGTACATCATGTTGTTGATGAGGATTTTGATCTTTCGAAGACACGCTAAAGTGGACAGCAACATTTTGGGGCTCCTCTGCCACTCCAGTGAAAAGATAACCTCAGAGTGGGGTGCATGAGGTAGATCACTCTCGAGTAGATATACAAGTAGATTTTCAGCAGATACGTGGGCTCGTAGAGCAGTGGAGCAGAACTGACTAGGTTGCCGGGTACAGCGCGTGTCCCACAGCTCTGCTAGTGTCATTGAAGAGCCCATTTTTATAAGGGTCCTCTTCCGGCTTATCCTGAGCTAGTATCTTTTTAGCGGACCTGCGGGCTGCCGTCCCTCTCTGACTCCTGAAAGCCATGGCTGCCCTTAATTAAAACTCAGGATTAGGGATCAGTTTTGCTGTACGATGCATGACTCTGTGCTCCTACGCTGCTTACAATTATAAATTAATATAATTCGGAATCACTTTGTACACTAATGACGCACACACTGAACTGTTCCACAAGCCACACTAGCTTTCTTATCATTTAATGCCTGCAATTTATGTGTATTTTCATATTATATGCACAAAAATGTTCATAATACTTACTTCAATATTCTGATGTGACAAATTTTTATCGTCTGGTACTTATCACTATTATTTCATTTACTCGAATCAAATTATATCACATATCATATTTTTATGTATTTATTTCTATTCCTCGGGTGGAATAAGAGCTCCGGTAGAGTTTACATGCACTCCACTTTCCCTCTCTTCTCCATGCGTGAACTCAAGGTTGATGCACGTAAAACGCAATCCCTAACAAAATTTAGAGTCGCTCCAGCTTCTGGTCAGAAGCTGTCGCGTCTGTAAATTTTCGCTGGGCATATAGCGCCGCTGAAATACAATGCGGCAGCTTGCAGGATAATTTCTTCTGCAGCTGTTGTATGGTGTAATTTGCAGATGTTCTCGTTCCATCTTGATGAACATTTATTGGAGCTATGTTCATTTCAGCTGTGATCAGACTTATGGTAATTGCTTTTGTAATGGAAATTAAACTCATTAATTTCATCAAACTTAACTTCTTACTCGCTATAAGTTCCCTCATTATTCCATAGCAATTAGTACTCTCGATTGTATACAGTACAAAGAGTACTAATTATCGTTGTAATGGTTTCTTGGTTATTCAAAAAATGTACTTAATTATATTTTATATTAACGAAAAATCGTAAAAAGTTTAGACCATAAGGAAGGATTGAGTGCCTGCGTACACCGCAGGTCCATCAACGACTGTACAGGGCACAGGAGAGAAATGCTGCAAGGTACGAAAGAGCTCTGCACTGAGCCCGGGTCTTAATCTCCTGCTTACTCTTCCCGTCTACGAGAAGCTTTCTTTATCGCAATGTATATTTTTACATCTCTTAAACCTTGGTCAAGGTTAACATATGGTAAAGATGACACCAGAGAGTGAGTCATAGTTGGTAAGGTAGAGTGGGCTATACCGAGCTTCCAACAAGGTTTAACCATGAGCTTGCTATACCCACTCGGTGGGAAATGGCAAGATTAATTGACACCATATTGAGTGGGCCACAATCGGCACGATCGAGTGGGCCATAATGAGCTTCCCGAACCAGAAGCTGATCATGTGCTCAAGATTTCCCGATTGAATGCCTTCATGGATTATGTACACAGGATCATGCCATGTCTACTGGAGGCGGTGGTACATGTGCTACTAGCCTGCATATTAACTGTCAATAGTCTACATTGAATGATCGTCCTTCGTCTGAAGGATTTGTGACAAGGGCTGGAGAAGTACAGCGTTCTCTATAGGGCTTGGTGATGTCTCTTTGAGAGTACATGGGGTGAGATGAAGTGGGCATTGAGTGGTCCCCACTCATGTCTCCCTGCCAATGCGTGGTCGGACGCTACTCTCGTCACCAAAGGCAGGCTGCGTTCCTCTCAAGTGCTATCTTGCCGGTCGCCCTCCTATCGATACTTGCTTTTAAACGCCAGATTCCGAATACATTCGTTGAACACATCAGTTTACGCTGGTGAAACTGTCACCGATCGAGCTTGTTAGCAACAAGTGCGTGTGACGTGATATCTGAAAATTTACAATTTCAAATGTGTGGGCTATTTATTTAATTCGAGGTTACCTAGTTGTGTATAAAATCTTATTTCAAGAGTGGATAGATACAGATGACGTTGCTTGACCGTAATCCGTAGTTGTTGGAATATTTTACAAATTTCTAAATTTCATCCCAGTTATGCTTTTGAAATCGAAATTTCTCCATCAATGTAGGACTTTTCTTACCGATTTCTTTGATGTTATTCCACGGACAGAGAAATCGTGTGTAGAAATAAATAATGAGAAAGTCTTATAAAACAAGTTCGTGGATATCTTTAAAATTTTTACTCGTATGACTAGGTGAGATTACACTCCGCGTTTATAAACCGACCTCTTCATATTTTTCTATTTTATACTATCGTAAAGTTGAATAAATCAGACATTTCCTTATCCATTTTCTTGGAAGGGAAGATAAGTTTTAATTGTAACAAATCTCTACTATCCTTCGCTAGTTCAACCTGAATTTTAATGAACATCGTTTTTCGCCGTTGTAAGTTGGAATAAATTTTAGTTGGCATGATATGCAGTTTGATTAAACTAAAGAATCATAAAAAGCAGGATTTTATTCCCAAGACCATACCCTTTTTGGAAGATGGTGGCCAGTATCATTTTGTTTTGTAGATACTTGTTTTCGTTTTTATTTCGTTCTAGAAACAGAATTCGTTTCTGTTATTTCGTTCCAGAAACAGAAAACAAGGGAAGATTGAAGATAATGCAGACAAAAATGATGAAACAATCAATATCAATAGGCTTTATATAGGGCCAGCCTATATACCCGGCCTCCTACATAAAGTACGTTGAAAGATTCCATGCTTCACTGTGGCTTTGTGCAAAAAAATTATCGAAACAATTTAAGGCTTAATAAGTTGAATGGCTTCACACGGTAATGTTATTTTTCTATTCAAAGTTAAATCTTTCGCGGGTAAGTGACCACATATGGTCACTTCAAATCTCATCCTAATAAGACACACCATGCACGCCAGTCTGTGTTCGAGGCTACGTAATCATGTCTATGCCTATCATCAATTATTTGAGCATTGTTTTGTAAACAGAATCTCTCTTTACAATGCACATTAACTAAAATATGAGCATTGAAATTAAAGTTATCACTCGGACAATGAATTTGACGCTCTTTCCGCATTTTTTATAAAGAAGGAAGTAGCAATATCTTTTCAATTAAATTATTTAACTAAAGGACATTATATTGATTTGAAGTTAGTACGTCAAAGTTAATATGAATTATATTATTTTTTTCTGAATGATGTAGTATTTAATAGATTGAACTGCGAATTGCTCCTTCAATATGTCAAAGATAGGAAAACATCCGAGTAAGTAAATATTAGGATTGTTCATGCTATCTCGTACTGGTTTCCGAAATTTGTATATCTGAATATTTTTTAGGCTTGGCTTCAAAGGGGTTTATTGAATGAAATTGTATACAAAACCTTCTTTAACAATTCAAATAAAAAATTGCATTTTTTTACAGAAACAGCTAATGAATGCACTACCCGTAACGAGTTGTCCTGCAGCAAGTTGGTGGTAAACACATCACGCGAGAGCATGTGTTAACCCCCCTTTGCTTTAATACAGATTAAAGTTACTAATGTTACTTTAATCTTTATTATACATACAAATAATGCTCATATTTTAGTATTTAGTATTTTCATTTTTTTCAGCTAGAACAATAAAACACGGTATTACTGAATAACTCCACGGTGATAAATAGCTGGCCACTGAAAAGCCAGTGCAATCGTGTTTTTGAATGCCGGAGCCCGCAAGGTGTTAACACCTACTTATATTGTAGGCTGTTGCTACACTACTAAATCTAGTGTGTAACACCCTACTAAAATATTGTTTTTATCCTACTATATATTGTGTGTTACACCCTACTTATATATTATTGTATCTACCTCACGATATATTGTGTGTAACACCCTACTTATGGAGGTCACCCTAGCTTGCGGTGGCCCAGCATCCCGTGTGCTGCGGTGACCCAGCATCCCGTGTGCTGCGGTGACCCAGCATCCCGTGTGCTGCGGTGACCCATCATCCCGTGTGCTGCGGTGACCCAGCATCCCGTGTGCTGCGGTGACCCAGCATCCCGTGTGCTGCGGTGACCCAGTATCCCGTGTGCTGCGGTGACCCAGCATCCCGTGTGCTGCGGTGACCCAGTATCCCGTGTGCTGCGGCGACTCTGCATCCCGTGTGCCGCGGTAACCCTGCATCCCGTGACTCCCACACTTCTCAACAGAACAAAGCATTATTTTTTACATTAATTAACAGACGAGTTCTTTTTTCCCGTGCAGCGACCGCTGAGCTCTCAGAGGATCAGGTTGCTGATGCCCCGTTGACATTTCGTTGTTGTGCTCTCCGCTAATTAAATACAGTCACGGTCGCCGCTATTTTCTCTAGTCATTCCTAAGTTCCAGGATTTGGTATGGAAAAATTAATTCATTATAATTAGTTCTCTTTTATACCCTTTCGTAAGAATAAATCGGGAGCTTGGGCATGGTTTTCGTCACAACATTTATGTGATGACGTTTGGACTGTTCTTTCACTTATTGATCTCAGTCTATTATTTTGAAGATTGTCGGCTATTTATGCTCACGCATGTAATTTATTAATTATTCCAAGTAAATGAAAATGAAACGTCAACTATCTGCAATAAGCCATCAACTGTTATGTAATTATGTTATAGCATTACCTGAACTAAAGCTCCAGGTTCTGATTGAAATGATCAAAGGAAAAAAGGAAACGCATGAGGCATTACCTGTAATATTTATTCCAGAAATAATAAATGATATTTCACGTACGTATAGTCTAAATGCACTTGCTCAACTGAAGCACTTCGTTCTGATTGAAATTATCAAAGGAAAAAATGAAACGCATGAGGCATTAACTGTATATTATTACAGAAATAATAAATATTGCATGCACTTGATCATTGCATGCACTTGGACTACCAATAAATAGTCTAAATGCTCTTGCTCAACTGAAGCACAGCGTTCAACAATTAAGACGACCAAGTCTGCAGCTTGCAGAGCACCTACATTGTTTCCGCCGCTGCTTAGCGTGTTCCGGACCTGTCATCCGCTCGCCTGCTGCGTGCCCGGACTGCTCTTCCTGCCCCATCCGCTACCTGTAAATAAAACAAGCGCTTGCACAGTTTTGAGATTGTGTTCATTTTAATATGATTAATTGTGCTTTTGCATCATGTATAACTTGCGTGTTGGGTGTGAAAAATGCCTTCTCGTGTTCTCGGCATTTCCGTGCAAGCATCTGAACGTTATTTTTATAACAAGCGTTATATTTGCATGTGACCGCATCCAACTGAACGATTTAACAGAGTAATCGTGTTATAGGTATCGTGCATACCAGCTATACAGTATACACTCAGCATAGCACGCGTGTCATATCGTGAATATTTCTATTCGCACTATCACTATATAGCGCGCGTGTTGTAGCGTGCATACTCCAATGCATCCCCTGAGCATGGCGTGCTTGTCATACCTTGCATTCTTTTATGCTTATATCGTGCCCTCAGCATATATCGTGCATACTCCTATGCATACCATGAGTATAGCACGCGTGTCATATCGTGCATAATCCTATGCATACCATGAGTATAGCACGCGTGTCATATCGTGCATACTCCAATGCATACCATGAGTATAGCACGCGTGTCATATCGTGCATACTCCTATGCATACCATGAGCATATCACGCGTGTCATATCTGCTGGTCCAATTAACAAGACTGAAGATCTGACATCGAGGGCGTTGAGTGGACGGCTGATCTGGTGTGACTGAACTATTTTGTCTCGTCGTGTTCGTTAGGCCAGCTCTTGTTACTCAAATGTTCGGTGACAGTGAATTGTCACATCCACGCTTGTTTATTGTTAATCATTGTTTGTTTGCTGTTTTTCACGGTTATAGTGCGTTGGTACTGCCGTTAGCCGATCTATATTTAATATTTTGCTTCATGTCCGGTAATTTTCCTAATGTCTTATTTTTCCGGAACAAATTATTTTCGTTATATATATATACTTGATGTCAAACTGTTTGTATCCATTTCTATGCTTGCAGTTTTGTTTAGTTTGTTTCTGAGAAAATCATTGAAATCATTGAAAACGGCTGCAACATGAGCCTAATTCTGAACTCTATATTAAAATGGTACCAAATTGGAATTTAATAACAATTTCTCAAATGTTTGTCTCGTGATAGAAACTCTAGCGCCCTAATGAAGCGTAGTAATATAAGTATTTAGTTGCGGTTATGTATAATTTTGGGTTCTATATTTTTAAAAAACGATTGGCCGAACTCCTATTAACCTTAATCAAGCATACGTGATTGATCCAACATTGTTTATTTCCCAATGAGTTGGAAACAGAACTTGTCGTGTGTTTTTCGCACTGCAATTGCTAATCCATGTTTTTATGGAATCCTAACGGAACTGCAATTGCTTATCCATGTTTTTATGGAATCCTAATGGAACTGCAATTGCTTATCCATGTTTTTATGGAATCCTAATGGAACTGCAATTGCTTATCCATGTTTCTAAGGAATTTTCGTCCTAACAGAACTCTTTACGAAGTCACTTCTCATGCAGGCAGGCCGGCGGAGGCGCCCGTGTGGAAGACTGGCTTCAAGTTACGACTTCTCAGGATAGCCGCTTCGGGTTCCCATTCCTGCTGCTCTTTGCCGTGCACTCGCTTCATTTGTACAGTCTTTGATTGTACATATGCAGTGGCATTCCATTTTCATTACGTTGGTGCAATTTATACATAGGAATTTTTTATGAGTGGTGGAGCTTGCAGCCCAGTTTTTGTTTCTAGGCATTGTTTACTTCCAAAAATGATTGAACAATGTTTGCTATGTATTGTAACTAAGGCCCTAATTAAACTATGCGTCGGTAATAATGCTTCGCGCATCTCGACACTTCCCGCGTGTCAACGGGTGTTGTCTTGTACCGCGGTCCAGACAAAGGCGAGCGCTGAACGCTTGCGACAGTCGGTATTGCATTGCAATTGAACTCTTGTTTCGATTTTAGTTAGAGGTTTCTCTAAAAAACGTGCAGCGCGAGATGAAGCTCGTCAGCTTCAGCGCGAGGGTAATTTGAAAACTCACAAACATTTGCGATGAAAATTAATTTTTTTACTTGAAAATTTTACAATGATTTTGACCTACCATCATTCGGTGATTTTAATTTTATGACTTCTGGTGCGAGTTTGGTTTTTTGCTGATGCGCCAGTAAATTCTTGGTACATCGTAATGTTGACAATACGAAATTAGTGACATGCGAACGCGGTCTCAATCCGAGCGATGTAGAGGAAATAATACTGCCATCATCTCCAATATCATCTGAATTTTGTTTACCGTATATTTCTGTGCACTAAAATATAGATTACCAACAAAAACTTGAATTGAGACCACTACAGTCGAATTTTCCGAGGCTCTTTTGATCGTGATCGCTTTTGATGTCTATTGTTGGGAGATTTTTAAAATGGCCGCGAGTGTCCCATATCAGGTAAAAGCCCTGCGTTCTATTTCTTTCTTTCTTGCCTTCGGCCTAGCGCACTGCTGCAAATTCTGACGGCCTATGTGCGGCCAGATGACTTTGGGCCATCGGCCACGGATGACCCGGCTGAAGTTTTCACTTGGGTCGCCCTGGCTCCGGGACAGGCGGTCGCTGGGACCTTGTCGCTAGATTGAATTATAATAGTCGCTTGCTCGAATTTCAAGCCCTGTTAACTCAAGGAAGAGTCCTATTAACTTATTTCTTTGTTGTGCAACTCGAGAGCTTCGGGCTAAACTTTCTTATAACTATATAGACTTTCGTGTCTGAAGAACATACAAGGAAGTCGGTGCTGTTTTATAACTGCATTATTGGTCTGCTTTGTGCCATGACTGCTGTCCAAAATTGGTATTCTGGCTGTTATCTTCCTTTTTGCTTACTCCTGCGAAGCTTTTTGACAGTCTCCTAGTTTTTTTTTACAGATACTAGTGAATACCTTCTTTATAGCACATTTTTTATATAAGATCGAGGACTTGCAAAGAATATGAGTAATAAACTTGCTCATCAAAATTATTCTATTTTTATTACTAATAATCAAAACTAAGTTTGTTCTTAATTAATATAGTCGCCGTTACCTTAAAATTCTAGTCGCAAATAATAAAAGGCTAACATGCAATGATACAATTTAGCAATTGATACAATGAGCGTAAAATTTGTATTGCATTGCTTAAAATTAGAAAATCACTACCCAAATTTCCTTTGTTATAAAATAAGCCCTTTCCGAAATTTCGGTGTTATTGAATGCTAGCCTCCTCCAATTAGCATGATCTGCTAGTGAACAGTCGACACTATTGAAGTGCCGTCTATCATGACTATCATTGCTGATTCCGAGTATTTACGATTATCTATTATGATACCGTCTATTCATGACCATCTATGAGGATACCGTCTTTTCATGACCATCTATGAGGATACCGTCTTTTCATGACCATCTATGAGGATACCGTCTATTCATGACCATCTATGAGGATACCGTCTATTCATGACCATCTATGAGGATACCGACTATTCATGACCATCTATGAGGATGACGTCTATTCATGACCATTCATGATGATACCGTCTATTCATGACCATCTACTCATGATGGTGCTGAGTGGAGCTGAGCTCAGGCACCATCCTTCACTGTTATGTTTGTTGCAGATGAAAATCTTGCAAGTCATTGCGCTGATCAACGCTTGCGCTGACACTCAGCCGCGCGCATCTCGCTTGTTCTGCGCTGAGCTCTCTTGCACTCAGCGCAGCCTCTGACCTGCGCAATGTTTTCTGTGATCTACCCTACGGTTAACATTATGTATAATGAGTAGATATATGTTTCGTATGTTAGTTATAAAAAATATAACTCTGTACTCACTGCAGTGAGTGACAGAGAGCGCATTTTCTCGTCGACGAAAATGAGAAGTCACGGACAGACAGACGGACGGACGGACGGACATGACGAGCACAATAGCGCATTTTTTAAATAAATGAGAAAATGCGCTGAAAATATTAATCAACTTTCCTTTTAATAAATTTTTATCGTTGCTAGCCTGCCCAGTGTTATCGACAGCCTAAGCCCAACCGGCGAATTTACCCCGCGTCTTTACTGATAATTTCTTCGCAGACCTGTAATGCCATTAACTGTTGAAATTTAGTATCTTTAATCAATTCAGAGCAAGCAAAAAGTTGGTTAAAGAAATTGTGTGGCTGTGCACTTCCTGCTACATTGCTTGCTTTCCCACACTGCCAATGCTGTCCACCGCCTTTGGAAGAATGAAATTTTTTCAAAGAGTGTGACTTGAGTTTTAGAAATTTTTCGTGAAGCCTTACAGCCTCGTATATGCATATAAAATTTCCTTCATTTTCGTACTCTGAAATGTTTTAGTTTTAGTTTACTAGTTTTAAAACAGACAGAGTACAGAGTCTGTTTTGAAAAAGACAGAGAAAAAAAGCAGAGTTTTTTTTAGTTTACTAGTTTTAGTACTTCTTTAATTTAGCTTCATGAAATTGGTTTACGTTTTGCCCAATGCAATGGCTGCTGAAGTGAGGGCGCGGGACAGGGTGTGAGAGCACGGGCGTTGTCTGCGCTGCCGGGCCCATTAAAGTCTTTTAATTACACGCCGGCCTCTAATGAAGCACTGCGCCGCAACGCCGATACGACACTTCATTACTGATCTTCAACAAGGCTGTTTTTTGGTACCCCTTAACATGCATGGCTTTGTCGGGGTGTTTTTCCAGCCATCGCACAATGGGTCTCTGGCTGGCCAACGTTGGCGCTGCTGATGAATTATTTTCCGGTTATATGTTATTATATATGTTGTAAACGCCACTATTTTCGTTAGGATAGTTTTGATCTACATTACTGTTTAGAAAAAACCCCATTCAAACCCTTGTTTAACCAAAAATTTCTGAAATCCCTGTTTTTAGTTTGGAAGAAATTTGCAAGTGTTCTATCAGTCTCTGAATTTATATTTAACTGAATATAAATGTAATTAAAATTAAATTACTGCTTCGAAATGCTTTATTCACTTGTTAAAATTAAATTCAGATCCCGGCAATGTCCTGACACGGTAGGTATCGTGGATACGCGCTCCAATAGCCCCTATGTATTCACAGCATTAAAGTCCAGCGTACGTCTATAGCGTTCAAATTCAATGAACATTATTAGTACTTGCAATGAATGCATTCCAACCAGCGTTTCATGATGCAAAAAATCGTAATTATCGACATTGGGTGTTCAGAGACCAACTTCATGCGTGCGAAGATGTATCGAAAAATCTCTGTCTATATGTTAAGCTCAACCATTCATACCCTATGACATTGTGCGCATTATACGGCCGCGGTGGGCAGAGATTTATGCTCGCGTCGCACATCTCGGCTGATGAATGAAGGAATATATGCAATCCGCGGCGTGTTCGGGGTTTTTGTGAGGTAGAAGAGCTTCTGCCCAGCGAGGGTGAAGTGTGACAGGGTGACAGTCCTAATTCTAGCCGTGCTGCGTGGATCAAAGAAAGACCAGTTCTTAAGTGCACACATTAGTTGACTGCCTTGTTCACCATATACTCCTATATGACATTCATGAGCTACAGATGCGAGTGACTATATCTGATTTAGTATATTCTCTAACAATTTATTTTGGCTCACTAAGAAAGCTTGAACGTATTGATATGGTTGATATTATTTGGTGAATGCACGTTGCATAATTACTTTGAATGCACGTTGCATAATTTTGGAGACCAGATGCATTATCATTTTATTTGGCAGCTGCCACTCCCGTTTTGAAAACGGTTATTTGAAACAAGTTGTTATCAAATAAATATTCTATGACTAAGAGTTGACATTTTTAACAACGCTACAAAGAATCGTGAGCACAAGAAGGAGCCATAGTTGTCGACGAGCGTGCTTTTTCGTAGACCTTTTCGTTATTGTTAGAATTGCTTTCGCATATCATTCAACATCAAGTGTTTGATAGTTGTTATATCCAAGAGACGCAATTAACGTGTGCTTTTGTTCGTGAAAATTGTTTAAAAAAAAAATAAAAAAAAAAATCGTTTGAAAAAATGAAAAAGAGAGCCAAAAAGGAAATCTTCTATAGTTAGTCCCTATAAGTTGCTATACTTGGTTTATGAAAAATTAACTTGATATTGACTCGTACAATATAAGGAGTGGAATATTGAGACAGGTTAGTGAGTATTTACCTTAAGTAATACTGGGATCACCTGATAGTAGTAAAATATAAAAAAAGGTAAAGCTTACTCCTGCAGAACTTAATTTATGTGACTCGTGTTTAATTTCCATGCATAAAAAATCATAGATTTTGTTTATCATGTCACACGCTTGGCATCACGCAGCTCAAGAAGAGATACAAGTGAATATGGCTCATTAAAATTAACATCAGCATTGAACTGAGTGTTGGTTGAACGAAAAACGCATTAAAAATGACATGATTGTCTGTATATTTTGTTATGGTGCAGGCATGGTTTAAATTGAGGTCTAGGTAGCGTGCCTCTTCGCCTCTGCCTGCTAACAAATAACAGCGCAGAAAATTAAGAGCATTTATGGAAATGGGGACAATTTTTTCGGCAAAAACCGCGAATCAAAATCGAGAATACGTACATCTAAAAACTACATAACCTAAACTTGCTCCATGTGAGCATCAATTGAATTTTCGTTTGAGAAATTCAAGTCATTGAGTCTTCAAGTAGCGAATGATATTCGTCACACTTGGGTTTGATGATAATCATGTGAATGAATATCATATATACGTGGTGAATGATATTCAGGTGTTTGGGTGGGATGTTGCGAATGGCATTCAAGTATCTGAGGGTTGAAGTGGTCAATTAGATTCAGCCCAATAATAATATATTAATAACATTTGATATGTTGCGAGGCGTATTTCAAATTTACTCTACGGACTTTAGATCCACCATTTCAAAGTTGGTTCTGTGAAATAGTGCCACTCAAAGCAAAACTTTTTACGCATTTCAACGCAATGGAAAACTTCTTCCCCCAATGAACATTCACTGCGAAATTATACGAGTAGAAGTATTCTGCTTACAGAAATTGAAGTTTAAATTGAGGATTTCTATTTTATTTCACATTAAACTTACGATTCTTCAACTACTGATTGAATTGTTGTTGTTGCTTGCTTCTTACGCCTCACTTTTGATTTAATTAAATTCATTTTTTCATTACAGCTTCGTCATTGCACCAATAGCTCATTCCTTAAGGCTATATTCACGTCACTTGACTATGTGAGGATATTTGTAAATTATTTCGATAATTCATTGCGAAAGGTTCGTGCATGCGTCGTATAGCGTCGTTTTCATTCGTCTATTATTTTCACTGCAACGAATGTGCGGTGAACTTCAGCCGTTAAATTCACAGTCCGTCCAGTGTCACTGTATTTTCGACGGCTGGATAGAAATTATTTCGATACATTCATAGAGGAAGGTTAATGCATGTATAAAGTATATCGTCGTTTTCATTCGTCGATTATTTTCACTGCAACGAATGTGCGGTGACCTTCAGCCGGTAAATTCACGGTCCCGTCCAGTGTCACTGTATACCTACCTATTCGACGTCTGGATAGAAACGTTGCGCATGCGCGGCTGTCATGCCATCTTTGACGGCCGCCCGAGTGTTTGGTGAGCAAAGACGCGCTGTGTGCTCAAAACTGACCGCTTTTCGCACGCAGCTCATGATGTTGATTCTGCTACCGTCGTTGTTATCTTTCTGCCGATTATTGTATTTTTGCTTACACATTATGTCGGGGAGATTGTATCTCAGAGAAAAATATTAATTAAATGCTGCAAATTATTGTTCTGTTTTTTTTTTTTTTTTTGGAAACCGAGTAGGTACATCGAGGATGATTTATTTAAATGTGATATTAAACCACATCGGCAATATTATTTATTCTTAATTTCCTTCCAGGAGGCATTGGTTGTCACAAAATGAAATAAAATGACAATTTTCCATCGAAAACACGAACAAAAAATCATTGAGTTAATAACTCAACCTCAAGTTATCTAAATTTCCTAAATATTTCGAGGTTATTTATGTTCAATAATGAAAACTAAGGCTACATTCTTAAATTATTCACGTTTTTTTCCACTGTCCAGGTGACCGGGGCTGTCTGAGCGACGAGGCACTGAGCCCCGTGTGCCCCAGCGAGTGCCGCTGCTCGGATGGCATCGTAGACTGCCGCGACCGCTCCCTGGACCGCGTGCCCCTACAGCTGCCCATAGACACCGCCGAGCTGTGAGTGTTGTGCCTAGACCAGTGGTCCTAGTCTCTGTAACTTTACATGTGCCTAGACGTGGTCCTAATCTCTAACTTTCCATGTGCCTAGACGTGGTCCTGATCTCTGTAACTTTACATGGGTATTGGCGTTCCCCAACGCTACGTAACTCTCTGTGTACGTAACTCTGTGTGCCACGCTACGTAACTTTACATGTGCCTAGACCTGGTCATGATCTCTGTAACTTTACATGGGTATTGGCGTTCCCCAACGCTACGTAACTCTCTGTGGGTATTGACGTGATCCTGATCTCGGTAACTTTACGTGTGCCTAGACCTGGTCATGATCTCTGTAACTTTACGTGTGCCTAGACCTGGTCATGATCTATGTAACTTTACGTGTGCCTAGACGTGGGTCTGATCTCTGTAACTTTACGTGTGCCTAGACGTGGTCATGATCTCTGTAACTTTACGTGTGCCTAGACGGGGTCATGATCTCTGTAACTTTACGTGTGCCTAGACGTGGTCATGATCTCTGTAACTTTACGTGTGCCTAGACGTGGGTCTGATCTCTGTAACTTTACGTGTGCCTAGACATGGGTCTGATCGCTGTAACTTTACGTGTGCCTAGACGTGGTCATGATCTCTGTAACTTTACGTGTGCCTAGGCGTGGTCATGATCTCTGTAACTTTACGTGTGCCTAGACGTGGGTCTGATCTCTGTAACTTTACGTGTGCCTAGACGTGGTCATGATCTCTGTAACTTTACGTGTGCCTAGACCTGGTCATAATATCGGTAACTTTACGTGTGCCTAGACCTGGTCATAATATCGGTAACTTTACGTGTGCCTAGACGTGGTCCTGATCTCTGTAACTTTACATGGTTATTGGCTCTACTCAACGCCTGTCTCTTATACACATCTAGATGTGTATAAGAGACAGGCCTAGACCTGGTCATAATATCGGTAACTTTACGTGTGCCTAGACCTGGTCATAATATCGGTAACTTTACGTGTGCCTAGACGTGGTCCTGATCTCTGTAACTTTACATGGTTATTGGCTCTACTCAACGCTATGTAACTCTCTGTGGGTTTTAGCGTTACGCATATCTGTTTTTATCCGAAGTTCTTGAAGTTGTGCAGATCTGTGTAATTCTATGTGGATGCTGTGTGACCTAACTTCTAACTATATATCGACATTGACGTTTTCAACGATCAGTGGTTGTATGGGTTTTTGTCTTTTTTATTGACGTGTTGTCGTCACTCAACTCTTATTGTGTGACTTATACGTGAATTTTGGCGCTGTCAAATTGTGAGTAATGTGTAATATTGGGTTTGCTGCTTTTAAATCTGTAGCGAATATTCATTATTGTTTATACGTATTATGTTTCCTGAAAAAACGTGCACTCGAGATTGTTGTGGTGATGTTGGCATTGAAATTTTACGTTGAATCAACGTTAATGAAACGTTTTAACGTCATTCGCCTTTTTAGAAGAAGGCAAAAAGGCTCATCCCATCGTCACCTTCATCCCAGACCAGGATGCATGGAATACTTTAGTAAGCGCGGCGTGCCGCAACGCCGGTGCTTTATCGGCGTCACTTAACGCACGGGTCGCTGCTTTACATTTTTAACGTTATCGCCGCCACTCTTCTGATACTTGTCAATATTTTGTTCTTATCTGTCGCAGGTTGTGACCTTCCCCGACTCGGTGACTGGGACGCTTGTTAAGCCTGCTTTATTGCTTTTCCTTGCGCTGCCCAATTGAGAGTTTGTCTGTGTGTTTGTCCTTGATAGGAATGGCATGCGCGTATAAGGTTGGAAGTTATCTGTTCATTTTGTATATATTTGTAGTGTATTTATTCGCGTTTAATGTGCAGTTTAGTAATTGCCTTAAGAGTGGCTCGCAAATTTCCTCGCATTTGGAGATGCTTTTATTGTTTATTCAATATCTATAGTTCAGTTGAGTGTCAGCCTTCGTTTTGAACTTATTATTGAGCTAAAAACGTGAGCTCAAAATGGGGCTCGATACAGAAGTAACTCGGGAATTTTATTCACGATAACTACTACATTGAAAATCATTGCCACAATTGGTCGTTTTCTAGAACCCTGCAAATAAACTGCACTTATGATTCTACGTGACTTGTTTTATCTTGACATCTAACAGCGAAAAAATTGGTTATTTGCATTGTTTATTTCATTTTGTTATATACTGGGTCACTATTATTTGAGAGGTTAATTTGCCGACATATATTATTAAATGATATATTATTATTCGCGGTTAAAAAATATACTTGCTTAAGATGATTGTCAACTGATTCTTAGCAACACATATCTACCCACGCGCTGTTATGATAAATCAGAAATTCTCAGACGTCAACAATTGACCGCAATTTTTTAGTATATCAATGGCTTTCCTTGTCCCAATTTACCTGGTAAATCTCCCACATGTTTTCACTTAACGTAGGCAGCTGGCAGTTACGAACTTGCAATGAACTTTGTGACGGTTAATTAGAAGCTGAAGAAAATGAAATGGACTGAAGAGCACATATAGACTAGACTAAGGTTAAACATGGAAGAGTACATATTTTTAACAGTTTACTTATACTTACTGATGAATTCCATGATTTTCTAGATAGGCTAAATGGCTGTAGTATTGGTCGAGTTTTGGACTGATCGACACTAACGAACGAATCGTGTTTAGGATAGACCGGAAGCCCGGGACCGCTTCATACTGACGTTAAAAGTGAATGCTACCTTCTTGTAGGTTCCAACCACGGTTCAAATTCGTTCATGCGTTTCGTATTTCAATGAGTTGTGCAGGGAATATTGATAAGATGGGTCGAATTTGTTCCTGTAGAGCTGATATATCTGAAATAAACAAAACTTGGAACGTCAATTGCCCCGGTGCGCTCAGAGTAGAACTATGGGCTTGGTGAGTAATCATTTCTTGAGCATAAATGTGAGATCGACAAGGGCTGATGTGTGGACATAAACTAAAACTCAAGGTGTGTATAAATTGTTTTTGATTTATGTAGTTGGGTAGAACCACATGCATCATGTTTACTTGATTACACAGCAACGCTGATCTGATCTACGTACGCTATCATTCCTGATCACACGGAGCTGCAAGACGAGCTGTTAAAAATTCAAGGGCTGTTTCAGTTTAGCCCGCAGCGTTACTTTGTTTTAATTTTACTCACTATCTCCCATTGGTTTGGTTTCGCGAACCCTTTGAAATTAAAGCTGGATTTGTGTTCAATTCACCTGAAACTTTTGTTTGCTTCTGACATTTTAACAGATGTTTACGTCGAGCGATTTTCAAGTATTACAAATGATGTCTAGAGGGTAACACGACAAATGAAAATTTAATCTGATCTGAAATGTTGTCGGTTGGTTTTTGACAAAGGTCGCAAGTGAAGGCATGCAATATTACTGGTTTAAGCTGCTGTGCGCCGGCAGCTCTTAATTCATGCAGTGACCGAATATGTTCTCTCTTTCCATGATCCCATGTCTGAAATAAAATTTGAATCGGAGCATGGGTTATTTTTAATTATTTTAATTGGAATCATGAGAGTGCAACATGCAATATAAGCAATTTGAAGCTTAGTCCTCGATGAGCCACAAACCGATACAAGCATCTCTGTTACCTTTACAAACCTATATACCTGTTGCAAGCCACTCGACGCACATACTTCTTCTCCATGAATTTCTATTATAATCGATGTGTTTTTACTATTCCACTTCACGTCATTGTTTGTCACATGCATTAGTTGATCGGTTGAATTTGCCGGTAAACACGATAGTCGCTTTAACTTTATTGACTTCAATTCAGATTAACTTGGTAATTGGCTAAATTTTTTGCTTAGATAATGGACTCCGGCATATTTCGCGAATTGGTTGTCGAAATATTTTTAATATGCACTTATAGTCTTTCGACCAAATGATCGAGTACCATCAATTGTAGAGGTAAGGCATGACACTCAAATTTCAGCTTCTGTACATACAAGTGCC
Organism: Hyalella azteca; assembly: GCF_000764305.2. Taxonomy (NCBI): domain Eukaryota; kingdom Metazoa; phylum Arthropoda; class Malacostraca; order Amphipoda; family Hyalellidae; genus Hyalella; species Hyalella azteca. Next base: position 206,985 of record NW_025937665.1, on the reverse strand, counting down.
GACGCGTTTGGTATATTAATATGTTTCCGTCGTTCGTACTTGAAGGTAGTAGTATAATGTGTTCTGTTTCACTCTGGTATCCTCTTGCATGGAGTTGAAGACTGGGATTGAAATCAGTGCTCGGTTGTTCTGTTGGTATAGCTGAGAGTATCGAGCGTGTGATGGATTTGATGGCAGTGTTGCGGTGTACACGACGGTGATCGAGTGCTGGATTAGCCTTGATGGATGGCACTCGAGACCATGAAGGCTGCGAGATCCCTGATGCTTTCACGAGTGAAATCGCCCTGCGCATTGGCACATTTCACTATTAACAACATCAGCCTGATAGGAGGCCTACTTTCAACCGCCTAATGGACGCTGTTATTTGGTCTTTGATTTCAATTAATTGCTGAGCCATGCTATGAAGATCAGCCCTTCATATAAGGCTTGTTGAGTTCAAGTAACGCTGGTTCTTTCATTCAATTCCGTGTGTCAGCTTAGCCATATTTTATGATGTCGTCCTTCGTTGCTTGCTTTGTGGAGGTAGTTTGTTGTTGCCGCCTCATGGTCGCTATGCGTAGAACCCATTTAATAGAACGAAATGAACGTAAAAAATATACAGATGCTAGTTTCAAGTTTCGTGTGAATTTAGGACCCAATAGAAGGAAATGATTAAAAAATAACGAATGATAGTTTTTGTGTGAACTTTAGATGGTGAAAAAAGTATTAAATTTTACACGTGGTGTTCGTTAATGCCAAAAATTTTTAGTTAGACTCTCGTCTCATGTTTGTTGAGTCGCATAAAGTTTCTGCTGCGTGAGGCAGCTTGAAATTCCGGATCATACCTCAACTTATATATGTCCCTTACATTATAAAATCTTACAAATTATTCAAACTTCAGCAATTGGTCATACTTTTTAACTTCATTGAATCTTGTGCGGAAAACTTTCGCGGATGTAATCGATTCCGTAGAATGCTTGAAATTGCTATTTATTGCATTGTTTCTGCAATATTTTCTATCATTTGCATAATATTCAAGTATTGTCATAATACTCAAGTTATTCCTTGCAAATTAGTGCGCGAAATTGTTGTGTTCAGTGGAAAGGGTAGATATTTTTATCTCTTGCTCAGTGTCGAACGGAATGCTAACTTATTTCTCTTTGAGTTTGGCATATCCTGAAGCAAGAAAACCTATGAATAGTAATGGCTCCATGACTGGTGAATGCCAAATATTACTGCTCATAACTTTGCAAGTTGGAAGGCATGCAAATGACGCTCTCGAGGGTGAAGGTGTAAGTAGGTAGCCCCTTATAATTACCATACCCTACCTTACGACAAATTATGGCCGTATTACCGGCGCTCCTCCGCCGGCCGTGCAATGACGCCGATATTCGGGCCGGGATTTGCAACCAAGATGAAATGTTTTTTGTTCAGACGACTTGCCTGTCTCTCCTTATCATCGCTAATTACGCCCTGAGTTTTGCTGAGTCCTCGGTTTGTTCTTTAAGTTCACTAGTTTTTCGTTATTTATTTGCCCGTGTTTCATCACTGAATATAACTTATTTGGGATACTATATATTAATTCACACATTATTATGACATCAGTTTTTCATCTTAATTGATTGCAAACTTTGTCTAAGTCCCATTTTTTAAGTCGTGGCACGACTGAAATTAGTCAGTTTTGTCTTCAGTGCTCGGCATGACGCACTGAACAAAGAGGAAATTGGTTTCTGATACCCACCAGATTTAGCAGGGATTTATTCCTGTATGTATAATATGCATAGGTATATATAATATATTCATGTGTTTCATTCTATTCAACTATTGGTAGGTAATTTTCTCTAGATCACTCATGAAGCGTGACAGTAATACGGGAGTTGAACACTCGCTGCAGAATGCGACTAAGCCTATAGGCGATGTGGAGGTCGCGACTTATCGAATGTTCTGGTGGGGCAATATTATTATGGGGTCCCCGCGCCCTTGCATGGCTGTTATGGGGCGATGAAGTTCCTCGTTCCAGTGTCAAATTAATTACAATTATCGGTACTTCATCCAGTTGTAAATGAATTATATTTGTTTTTAATTGAATCTTTCTTGTATCCTGTATATCTCTCCTAAGTGTACTTAATTCTCTGCGGTGCTCCAAACAAAACTATTTTTTTTAATTGCACTGCTACTCGGACTCGATTTCCGACTTCATTATTACCGAGCATCTCAAAGCTGCATTTATTTTTTATTAAAATAAACGCTAATATTTGCTTACGTGCCTCTATCAGCAACAGCTCAATTACGATCTTGAAGACCTCAAAGTCCATGATATCGAAAATCGTATATTCTGATTAAATTTTAGACAAGATTGTGCGGCGGATGTAAATAACTAAAGCTACGGAGGTCAAGTGCCACGAGTATTGTCAACTGAAAAGAAGAATACAGCTTCATTTTTATTGACGAAAATATATCTGTGTGAATATGCCGACACCTCTGAGAGCAAGAATTACTCCCAGAGCTGAAATTACTAAATCAATTATTTACTAAATCGATTATTTGTTGATTGAATTACACTAAATTGGGGCTGTTTATTCTAGATCAAATATATGGTGGTGCTTATATGCAGTCAGCGATTTTTTGAGTTTTCAAAGTCAAATTCGAAAGTCCAGTGGTCGGTTCTAATCCTCCCAGTTTCTCCTATGATGATCAGAAGTATAGGAGCCAAGCGTGGCACAAAGCTCTAAATAAGCAGCTATTAGTTAACTCTTACCTTACTAATATATGTTTAAAATTAATAAAGTTTTTACATATTGCTTTAATTATAATATTTACAGTTTTAAGGGAACGGTGGACCGCTAGGATCAGTTCGGTGGCGTGTGTTGCGCGTTCAATTGTTGCATTTTTTAAATCGCCTTGGCAGGGGCGTTTCATGTTTAGACCGCGTAGTAAATCGTGGTGAACCAATATAGGTTAGTTTCCCATGTTATAAGCATAGATGGAAACTGACATGCGGTGAAATGTTGCCACATAAAATGAACATATTATGTGGTGTTGACGGCGAGCTCGGAACACCGAAGCTGGAGCAATGCATAAGCCCTGTTAACCTAACTCACGAGTAAAGTATTAACAAGTTCTGAACATAACATAGCATAACATAACATAACATAGTGATGTCGGCTCTGAAGTGTAGGCCTGATGTGGCCTGTCGCCGATTCTTTTCCATTTCGTGCCTTGTTCATAGATCTAAACTCGTGTTAGATCTAAACTCGTGTCAATAGATCTAAACTCGTGTCAATTGACCGGATCTTTTCATGACTGGCGATAGTTTGAAGAAGCTACTAGACTTCCACCGGGTTCGATAAGGAGCTAGGCATTTCAAATCTGAACATATATTTTTCCATAGCTTTATCTAGTCTGTTCTTGAACGCGTTCTTACTTGGAGCGCCAACGATGTCATCGGGAAGGCTGTTCCACATGTCGGTGATTCCGGCAATAAAACCATGTTGACAATCTGATATGAGATGGTGAGCAGTCAAGTGATCGATAATCCTATCCCTCACAACAGATTCCATCAGCTTACAAACAACACTTGTCTTGTCAGACTGACAGGGCGATAGTTGCCGGGGCTGCTTTTGTCCAATTCGTTGCGAGGCTCCTAGAAGTTCGAGATGCATGCAAATTTCGGGCTGGACCTGGAGATAAGTTGGGTCGCTGCCGTGGATAATTTGCATGGCAGGTGTGATCTTCTCGTCTGCCGCGGAGACCATCGATCGCCAATTCTTTCCTGACCCCGCAGCACCGCGGGTCAAGGAGTTGTACTTTCTTCATATATACGCGTCACTCTCTCACTAGTGGTTTTAAAAATTGCTTATTTATTGCTTGTATTGTACTTTACGCTTGACCGTTCCGATCGCGAGATTTCTTCAAGTTTATACAACACTACTTAGAATTGATGACACTATAGTTCTTAGGACGGCCGATTTTTTATTCCGTTTTCACACAAGTAAGTTAGTCTCGTTGAAAATTACTAACATACATACTTCATCTTCTATACTTCTTCGGCTTACCACTTCTTTGTCTGCTCACTTCTCAAGCATTTATATCAATGCTGCGCATGTGATTGTTAGTGTAATTTCTGATTAGAAACAGGGGTTCCATCTGTTGAAATTATTACTGTGCAGAAATGTGTAATATCATATTATTTTTGCTGAGTTGTAATGTGAATTAATCTCATTAATTAGGTTGAAAGATCCAGGGGCCGCCACAGGCGTATTGATGTAATGTTTTCCAGCACGATCGCTACACGCATATGCGCTGAATACCAGCATACATATTATACGTATTAACGATAGTGACGATGCGCGCCTTTTAGATTTTGAAGTTCAGTTGTAAATTATTGTGGAATTATTAACAATTATATATTGATACTGTGAAGGGTTTTCTCATGTACGCTTATTGTAAAATTTTAGATTCGTCCTATTCTCGAGCACGCCAGTTTACTAGGGCGTTGCGATTGGCGTAGGCAATCATTAGACGATGAAAGCTTTTAGCAGTTTGACCAACCGAGCTTACCTCAATAATTTGGTAAGTAGCCGCTATACCCTAGGCTGTTGTACCTGACTTGTTTTTACAAATATTGTGTATATACGTTTGTTTTATATTTCGTTAGTTTTAATAAATGTTTCGACTTCGCCAGAAACCGTCGGCAAACTACGCGTGTCAAATTATTCTACCCTAAGAAGATTCTCGATACGAGGTTCTTCACAGATACTGTCTTAATGTAAGGAGAAAATTTGATGAAGGGTTTTCTTCGTGACGTATCTTTTCAATATCTGATAGACCGTAAAAATCTCGATACAATGGGAATTTTGTACTTTTACGATAAATTATTTTGACTCTCAGCTATGTGGATACCACGTATCTGATGTTATACTTTTTCTGTGAATAAATAGGCGCTTAATAAATCGGTATCAATATCTGGGCGGCAAACTCAGTTTCCGTCTGTAGATTCTTTGTGGATTTCGATGGATTAGATTTTATATGAACGCAAATGTGTTGTTTGGCTTTATTTCGTGAACGAAAATTATACAAAGCGAATTTTATAAGATAACGTGGGAGATTAAATCTTACTTCTCAGCACATTTTTCATAAATATGACGGTCATTAATCGCATAGACAAATGTGAACTTATTCGGCGGAGGGAATTCAGAATTTGGATGGTGCATTAATTAAAAATATCTCTTAAACTAAATGACCGACCGTTCTGAAATTTCGCTTACATATGTAAATCACTAAAAAACATTTTGCTCCTACGAATTTCTCAAAAAAATTAAAGAAATCCATAGAAGACGTCAAAAAGGGGGGTCCTTTATAAATTTATGTCCTTCAATTTACCTGCTACAACATCGAAAGACATATCATTTGATTTATAAAGAGAACATCTATCGACTCTATAGCAGCCCTTTTTATTATTTTTATATGAGTTTTTCATCTTCCCCCATTCTCCCTCCTCCCCACTTTAAACATTTTCAATATATAATCCAAATCATGTACAAATTGATTGATATGCCTTTCAATGCTATAGCATGAAAATGAAAGGAGGAGATAGATTTTTCAGATGGCGTATTTTAGAAATTATAATTGTTCAGGGGCGCCAAATAAGTAAAATTGATTGAAAAAATAACTAAAAAACTTTATTTAAACTGTAGCCCCAGCTTCCCCATTGCCAATTACTCGTATTGAAGCCTGAGGGTACCATCACGTGTCTTTAGACTTAGTCTTGTCCAGTTTAACGCGAATAATAAGCTATAAATGTGACTTTTCTGATATATTTATTTATATTACAATGTAATTTTATAATAAAAAGGTAATTTTATAGTTTACAGCTTGAAAACGAGTGCAAAAACATTGCAATAATCCCAAATAATGATCCGTAAATACAATTTTTTATTAAAGCTCAAAACGGCCTAATGCCAAAAGTAATGAATGTACGTCCATAGTATTAGCTTTATCGAAAGCGTCTTGTTTGCAGCTTTACAACGAGAGAAAACACACAGCAATTAAAGCGCATAATGATCTGCAAACAATGATCTAATCGAAGAAATCTCTTTAAACGATAGTTATAAAATGTTCATTTTACAAAAGTTCAAAACTGCCTCACACAAGAACCATGACTGCTATTTTATTTCATTTTGTTGCTGCCGCTTTGTAATAGTTCTCTATAAAAAACGGGATGAAAAACATTAAAAATTGTAATTTCTCCGATGAAGAGGGTAAACCCTCTACCCCTTTATTACGTTAGAGCCAGAAGCTATCCAATTAATGAAATTAATGGAGAGAAATTAGAACCCATTTGTTGAAGTTTCTGACAGTGATTAGAAACCTAATACAGGCGTGAAGTGAGCGTGAAGACGTGTTGGTTAGGTGATACTGCAGCTCTGGTCAGCCGTGCTTAGTAAATCAGAACTAAAAATCTCATGCGAGCAGTAGACGGACGGCGTCAGCCACTGGCATCTGTCACAACACTTTAGGGTGGAACAAATCGTAAGCTAAATACAGGAGCGCCCATCGATCTTTTCGAGAGCTTCACAGAGGATGAGCGAAGAAAGCAAGGGCGACGTAGTATTGCGAGGCTGCAGAACGCGTCATGCAGGCTTTTCCTTCTCACGGGCCCACAACACACAATAAAATGATTGAGTCATATTGTTCAAATAGTTGCACATGTTCTGCACATAAAACTGATAGGCCCTTTTGTCAGGCCAAACTGGGTCAGGATGACCCACACAAGGACAAGTAGTGCATCGATATTTGGACCAAGTCTCACTCGTTTCTCTGAGTGAGAACCTCATACCGACACCCTCTGCTGCACCAAATTCATTTATTCTTGATAAAAATAGTATTTCAGATAGGTGATAGAGATGCATTAAGAGTAATTATTATGATTTTATGATGTGGCATTGTATAGTATATAGAATATAGATTTAAGAAAATAGGTTGCACCATATGGAGCAAAGACAAGTAAATTAATCGGTAAGATCTCAGTCAGCCCGCAGGATTTCAATAGAATGCTTTTTCAGACTAAGAAGTCAGACTGCTACTGAAAGTCTTAATGCAAACACAAATTTCTAAGTTCATTCGTTTACAAATATCACTTTAAATAAATTTTATTCAGTCTGTCTCTGCAAGAACCTTTTGCCCAGCCCTTCCAACCAAAAATAAACTTTTCAGCAAACGAGTTGTCGATGACTATAGCTTTGTATATCTTCACAAATTTCCAGCTCATGTTGATGGTTGCACATTGTGTCGCTAGACCCTTCGCCGAAAAATGTCAAAACATGCAACTATTGCCTAATTAGCGCCAGCCAACAAAAGATGTTTATGGTCAAACGTCAAGTGTGTCGGGCAAAGGTTTAACAGACGTATTATTTGCGGCATAAATTGTCATCCATGGTCCAGAACGTCAAGTCACGGGGAAGAGTGTCGCTCTTGCATTCTGGACCAATTAGAGAGTGTTTAGGTGTTAATGAATTCGAAAATGTAATTACCTCGGATTAGGGTTGGAAGACAAAATTAGACCTTCCATGCTTATTTCGAAAGACGGTTCGGTTATCTTCCATCTGTTTCCTGGTATATTTCTGCCGTAGTTTGAGGCTCGAACTACAAGTTCTGAAAAGCGTGGGAAGAGTTAGGCGGCAGTTACCACATTTGAATGCAATATTCCAGAGGCCTTTTGTGGGTTCGCGCCTCGGTGCACTCTCAGACTGACGCTCTGCACGTCACTCATTTCAGGGACAGGGAAAAAAGAAGGATCGTGTACGTCTTTCCGTCCGTCCTTTGTGCAACGGTCTTGCAGTGCGGCCTGCCGGAGGAGGGTGAAGTGTTCACACAACCTCGCATTCATTTGGGTTGCAAAGCCTGAGAGCTACACGGCCGTGCGTGGTAATCTACGCAGAGAATCTCACTCAAAAACCCGCGTAATCCTTCGAGGGGACTTTGGCTCAAGGGGAGACCCTCTAGCTGCAGGATTACCAAGTCCTCTTCATGAAATGTAATTAAAACAACACACTTGATGTTTCAGCCGCTCAGCAGCAGAACTTAACGACTTAAAGTGACAACGCTAACTCTTTAAAAATTACGAGGCATTCTCAGACTTGTTTGAGTGATATACCGTTTGATAGCAACGAGAAAAATAGTTTTTTTATGTGTGCCTTTTCAGCGAGTCCGGGAATACCCCATAATTAAAATTAAGAGTTGCAGTCGACTTAATTATATATATCTTTTCCTAATCAGATTCTCCCTTTGGTTGCAGGAGTAATTTTTTCCGAACGTGTATTTTATACCATCAATGTCACGCATACAGTTTGTAAAGTACCATATATTCCATTTATTAATTCGAATCGGTAAAAAAACGATTCTAATTATTTTTGCCCCATCTATTTGAGGTGTACTAACATTGAGGCCAACATTTGCACGTGAATGCTTTCTTCCACTTTGCTCACATCAAATATTTCAGATACAGGGCTGATTTTTGACGACTGCTCAAGCATCAGCCTGCTGATTTGAGTCCTGAATCGCCAGCGTGGCGTCACTACCGCGGATTCAACAGAGCAACGTTAGTAGCGGGCCCTATAGCGAGATAGCGTGAGGCGCAGATTACATCGCACGGCGCTGCAGAGTTCAAATAAAAAGGGGCCTAAAGAGGGGTCTAAAGAGGGCCTCTATAAAGAGGGGTCTACAGAGTGGTCTCAACTGGTTTCCAAGAGGATTAAAATGAGCAGTGCTTGCATAGAGACTCGCGTGCCGTGAGGGGGAAGTGACAGACTCCGACCTTTTGGTTATCCCTTTGCTTGAAAATTTATCGTGGAAGATCATTGATTGCATTCAGTGCGTTATCTATTCAATTGTTTAGTGTCATCATATGTAAAACTCGGTAGCTTGTATGGACATGGATGGGGTATCGATGTTTCACTAAATCTATTTCATGAGATTCTTTAAAACTTTCAGTGAAAAGAGAATGCACTAATGCCGTCATTAAAATAGAATGATGATGTATTCTTGTCTGAAAGACTAGTCAGTTATTGAAACTGTACGTAATTGCTTCAATTTACCTCTGTATGGTTAAAGTTGAACGGACTCCTTAGGGAACCGTAAGAAAAATATGCGTTTTTGTGTTTCCTTTTTATAGTGATTTCATGTTGATGGATGCTTTGTAAGTGATGAATTTTCCTGGGTTTCAGGTTCTACATGAAATCATTCAGCCATGATAACACCTCCAGGAAGGTATGGAGTAGGCCTATCGCACTGAAATTCGTCAGCGGATTAAATTTCGCCGGGATTACGTGTGATTCAATTTCACCTGTGTTACTTGGTAAATTCCTCCCCTAAAATCTGGTGGGAATTAAAGAGGTAGGCCATGGTTATCGCGAAATTCATCGTCTTGCGAATTAATGGCCTTGAGCATGCGGCGAAAGCTACTGTTAATGCGTTCACCAGGCGCTTTAATGAAACGACAAGCATCTTATGCGACTGTTTGACCATCCTCTAAGTAGAACACGATGCTCAGGATAAAGAGATTAGGACACATATTTGGGACCCACAGCTTTTTTTTACAGCCCAAGATTCCTGCTCAGAAAAGAGAATGCGGCATCAAATAAGAGACTATCACGTGGAACACCTCAACCTTTCTCCAGTATTCGTGGGCCAAGCATTGAAATAAAGTTTTACGTTTGTCACTCTAATTAAGGCTTATCGTCTGAAGAATCTTATTTGCAGATAGTCTTTTCGATGTAAACGAAGATGCTTGCTACTACCTTATATGTACTGCCGTATCATGATATAGTATCGAAAAAATTGACGGTGTTTCCATTATCTGTGTAAACTGATGAAATGCAACGAGAAAAGTAGTAAAATTTTTTTATTAATATCATCGCATAATTTACGGTTCAAATTGGATGAAAATACTTGCACATGAGAAGCAAATACTACCGAGAAATTATTGAGGTATAATCAAATGGCACGACTCTATATGTTGTTTCTATTTTCACTTGAGTCACGTAGATGGCCTGAATGGCGTCATATTATAAACAAGTTCTATTCGTTATATTTAGTAGTCATACGTTGAAAAGGGGTAAAATTTCAGTGCAGATCCAGAGCTCATTAATTTATTCGCAGCGACTGGACCATTAGCAGCTCCCTTCAAAATAAGCGGCAATTTATTAGAACGCCTCGACCGAGGCATGGCAATCCCGAGTTGTGCGACGACGCGTTTGAAGGTTAGAGGCAAATTTTGGCTGCATTCGCCGTGTCAACAACGGAGAATTCCTTGCAGTTAAATATATTGTTTTACGCTAGTCTATGCATATTTACAAAGCTCATTTATTGCTGTTATCACTCAATCAAAACAGGCGCTAAAAAAAATATTATTAAAGATCACGATGAATCGAGACAACGATATATAGAAGCCACGACTCATAGCAGCCACGATATACCAAGATATACCTTATATATATTACGATATATAAATACCAAGACCACGACGTAAAGAGACCACGAGCAAAAAGACTACCACGTTATATATAAAAGACCACGATTCATAGCAACCACGACCCATAGCAACCACGATTTATAGCAGCCTCAGTATACCAAGATAACGACGTAAAAAGACCTTGGCGCAGAGAGAGCACGACATAAAGAGACCACGAGCAAAGAGACTACGATGTTATAAAAGAGACCACGACGCATAGCGACCACGACTAGACGGACATGACCATGACGCACAGAGAAGACGATGCATGTAGACGACGCAGTATAGACCCCGAGAGGCCTTGACGAGAGGGACGACTGCTGGGCAAATAATGTGCACAAAAGTGGCAAGGAGTGCAGCGCAAAAGTCCACACAAGATGCGCGCTCATCTCTTAACCATGTTGGGTGAGTAGGATGAGGTATAACGAGGGCGGGACGAGTTGTCACTGAGCAAGCAAGCCATTCGTTATGGAACAATAATGCCCGTAAAATAAGACCCCTCTGCAATCAAGGAACACGGCCTTCAATTGTTGTATGCCGAAATTCTATGCGAGTGTGAGTCATGCTATATGAGTATCGTGCCCAGAGCTTGGCTTGATGCTGTGGGTGCCGAGGAAAAATTATATGCAGAGATTTGAACGTTCGAAGTGCACGGCGGTTTGGAATGCAGTGCTACCTGCTTGGTTGCTGGACTAATGCGCATGCAACCTCGTACAATTTTCAGGTTTTCTTCTGCACTTATCAATAAATGCAAATCTCGATTGACTATTGTGTTGAATGCATGTCTCGACAGACTGTTTTGTTGAATGCAAGTCTCGACAAACTATTGTGTTGAATGCAAGTCTCGACAAACTATTGTGTTGAATGCAAGTCTCGACAGACTATTGTGTTGAATGCGAGTCTCGACAGACTATTGTGTTGAATGCAAGTCTCGACAGACTATTGTGTTGAATGCAAGTCTCGACAGACTATTGTGTTGAATGCGAGTCTCGACAGACTATATTGTTGTTGAAGCTGTAGAGTTTGTGAAATGAGTGTTTACAGACTGTTGAACTGTAGATTTGCTATTAGCAGTTAAATCATTTTAAAAGTTTCAAGATTACGTAAATGTTTATTTGCGTGTATAAGCTCTAGACTGCGCAAAAGTTTCATTGTGTTTAGAGTCTAGGACCCAGGCATCCAAATTGTTAATCGCCGGGTAACTTCATGCCCGAATTTATTTAGGATAACAATTAATTAAAGGTTCCTCGTTGCACTTAAGGGTTCACACTACTGAACCTCTTGCACCCAGCGGCCTCTCTTCTTACTCGGGCTCCGAATACAGGGCTGGGGGCGCCGACAATCTAATGCATTTCCAGAAGCATTTGGCTATATATTCTCGCTCCTTCTTACTTGCTTTTGAACGAAAATTCCCAGTTATTGCTTCGCATGTATCTTCTTTCTTTGGAGAAATGTTAGATGCAGGCACGAGTTTATGCATTTTATTTCAGAGTCATTACGGATATTTCGAATTATTTATTACCTTCTATGCATGTCTTCTAACTAAGAAAGCGATAAATAGCAAGCAGTGGTTAAATCTAAAAGCAGTGATTAAATCTCATCATCCGTTTGCCTGAATCGCAAATTTACCATAATTTTAAATAAATTGCGGTGATTTATTCTACATATTCTTTGCTTTCCGATTATCGGAGGATCATTTATGGCTCAGATAAATGAGAGTTCATTTTAATGGGAGACTCGCACATATGACGGCTGCCAAGTGCTGAGACCGAACGAACGGACGAGATCTGATGTTCCGCCCTCAGCCAAATAGGAGAGAAAGGCGTGTCGCAACGGCCGGGAAGTTTTGCGCTCTCAAGGCACCTCTCATAACGCTTCATGACTATCAGCATACGCCGGGCAGGCTATCGTGACCACTTTACTTGATCTTAGAATATAATAGAATAGAATAAAAGTGTCGGCACTGAAGAAATACGCCCATGGCCTATGGCTGATTCTTGTACTTTACGTGACTTGATTCACAAGGGATCCGGCCTTTTGAACCCGATCTTTCCATATGTGATGATTGATTGAGATAGCTGCTGGACTTACTGCAAGGCTCGTAAGGTGCTAGGCATTTAAAAACTGAACATTTGCTCCTGCGTAGCTTCGTCTAATCTTGCATGCATCTAGTATGTAATAGATTAGACGACGAACGATTGAAGTCTATGAAATATTTCCAGATTATGAAACGTTTACTTGAAATTGATGCTGGACTCAAACCAAACGTAGACTCAAAAATAATAATATTTAATGAAAGCTTTTAAAAATGCAGTGATTTTTTCACGGTAAATTACGCAAAGATGTACCTCACAAACAAAGACTGGAACGTGTACTCTAGTTCTAACCTGTACTTCGTTCAATGCTGGATAAACTAGTGAGTATAACTTGGTTCAGATCCAGCGAGCTCATACAAGCTTACCACCTAACACGATTATATTAGAATCTTCTTGCTATGAATTTACTAACGAATAATGAACTAGCTAGCAATAATGAGGAAGTTGCTGAATGTTACTTTAATCGTTCTTATTTAATCTTGTTAGTTAATATATCATATTTTATTTGTTCCTAGCAATATTAATCGATCAGCATTTTACGTTGGCCGTATCGCCACTCGTTTGGAGTTGATCATTTCATATACAAATGACATTGAAGATATTATAACGTTATTGGTCTTCATTCGTTCTGGAATGCGTCAGTGTAGCATTATAACTTCCATTAATGCTTCTTGAGTTATTGATTGCTTTCAGACGCTAGCTATACGTGAGAAATTTCGATATCTACATAAATTTCTCTTCAAAAATGATACATCGTTTTTTTTCTAAAAATTTTGCTGGGTAGGAAGTGTTTTTCTCAAATTTTGTTGTACTTGACTAGAAATCTCGAGATGCAATCTTCGAAATTTTAAACTATACCGAAACTTGCACTCGCGTGATGGGAGGAAAATTTTTTTCCTCGCGCGTGTGCCATTAAATAATTTCAGGGGCAATTATGCAAAACGAAGTCGATGAAAGGATCAGGGGACGGCGGGGGTTGCGGCTCAGATCTCCCCACGAGACGTCGCGCGGCCGTGGGCGAGCTGTGCTGTACTTGCATCACTTGATGAGGTATTGCGTGCACTGCGAGCTGTGCTGTACTTGCATCACTTGATGAGTTGCAGTGAGGGCATTGCGTGCACTGCAAGATGTGCGCTGCATGCATAATGCGTTATGTATGCGTGATGCAGTGAGGGCATTGCGTGCACTGCAAGCTGTGCGTTGCATGCGTTTTATTTGAGTGCATGATGCAGTGAGGGCATTGCGTGCATTGCAAAATATACAAAGGAGATGCATACATTTCGGGTTTAATATGCGCGACTCGATGAGCGCGTTAATTGTGAGCAGTGTCGGGTGGGTGTGCAGCACGCATTATGCGTGTAACGTGCGTGCAATGACTGTGTGCCATGCACTGAGTATTTTTCAAATACTATGGGCGTTCTCGCTATGTTCACTTCATAACAAACTCCTTTTATTCGTGATTTTCGTCTACCGTTATTCACTGTCCAGTCTTTGCCAACCAATATTAATCTATCCTTATCTTTGGTCAAGTGAAATCATTTTGTGTTTATATATTTTGAATCTTGTTTTCAACTGTATTTTATTCTGCGGTATTTTCAACTGCGGTATTCTTTCAACTGTATTTTATTTATTATTATTTTTCCTTATTTGGAAGCAATTATTTTGGATTATATTGCTGTGCTGGGCTGCAGGAGTCAGCGACCGTGAGGTTTTGTAGCCACGCTTATCTTCTAGGCGACCTAGCCTCTAAGTTGCGCTAATAGCCTAACTTGAAGCCAACACAGCAGAGACGAGCGATCACTCCGTCGCTCGCTCCTTTCCCTTTGACGTAGTCTGTTGGGCAAGCTTTGCTGAAGCCTGAGGCATCTCACTCCCGTGACTAGATCTCACTCCCGTGACAGGGATAAATAATGCTAAATAATATAAACTGTGTGAATTGTGATATGCCTAAGCACTTTGAGTCAAGTCAAGACACGTTTTTATTAACATTTAACGTAAATTTTTGGAATATGTTTTTGCAAAACTCGCTGGCAAATGTTATGTTACGGATGATGGATACTAAGGCACTATTTGTAATAAGAACGCATAGAACATAGCATACTGTAGTGTACAGTTATTAATATTCGACTCCTACGATAAAACAGTACAGTTTGCCATTAATATTTCCGTTTTATTTCTCTCTTCTCCTATATTTTAATACTCAATTTACATTCATTATTCGTTCAATAGTTTATTAATGTAGCGACGTGCAAAAACGTAGTAAGGCTTGACGCTTCCCGCCTTTCCGGCGCTAAACTTGACTGGACGATAAGCAAAAAAGTGCCCGGAAAAAAAGCTTTGCCAGATTTTCCATTACTTGCCGCACGGAGTTTGAAACTCGAGAAAGATGAACGGTGGCAGAATTGAAACTTTGAGGCATGTTGACTAACGACGTTTTGGAGAAGCCGAGAAGGCTACAATTCTTCATGTTTCAACGCGGCGCAGGTGCTGTCTAATGAAGCTAACAAAGAATGGTTCGTTAGCCAAGCTTCATTTGTCTCTCTAGATCCCGTTTTTCCCGTCTGAGCGATGGTTCATTTTGTGCGAATCTTGCGAGTTCAAACAAACATTCACAACTTTGACAGCTAATGCATTTCTAACGAGTACCTCTTTGTGACGCATTGCTGTTGAATCCACGGCCCCGCATTAATTCAACTTCTGATGATATTTTTTTATAAAATGTATTCTGTTTTGCAATTTTTCAAATGGTCTATTACATGAGAACATTTTGCATTATATATTATGTTGTGTTAAATAAGTCAATTGCAGCCGATACGCTGAGCAAGGAGCAACTGTTTTACTATTTCGGAAGCCCGGCCGTCTGTGGGCACGAAATATTATATTCCTGTTATGCATTTTGAGTTGAATAAGGAAATATTGTTTTTATCAAATCATTCTCCACTAATTCAATACAACTCAACCAGAAAGAACAGATGACCGAATACGTATATTTTTGCAATGCCTTTGTGAGATCCAGTTTCAACGTCTTTGCCGGAGAAAAATACTTCCAGATTCGTGGCTTTCCAGAGAAATTGCTGGCGAGTTTCGTGCTTTGCTTTCACTCACGTTGCGGATCGAATAGAAGGCCGAGCTGCACTAAAATAAAAGAATTTCCGGCAACACCGACCATACGATATCCATCCGAGGTGTCGAAGCGCCGCGTGACATGCAATGGATCGTCTGTTCGGGCACCGCTGCGCCTGAGGCCTGGCGCCTCTCGTCTTTTCTTGGCTGCAATTCTCGCGGGTTTGAAGGAAAGCGAACGCCGCAACTTGTGCCGTACTGCTACGATACGTGTGATTTAAGGCAATTGGATTTAATGAAGAAAACAGCTTGGTGATAGATGGGACAAATAACGTAGCTGGCATTCTAGTCCTCTTATGGAATCATTCGAAGTTCTTTGGAAATGTCCGACCTTCGACTGCGCTAATGGTCGGCTGGGCAGCACATAAGTGCCGTGCGCCGTAGCCAACACGACTTATACACATCCAATTTACTGCTTCATTGCTAGTACAGGCTCACATTTGCACAAGTGTGCTCGTGCTATTCAGCCCTCTCTAATGTACGTTGTTAGGAACATGTGTACTATCAATTTTGTCTGGACTGAGCAATGCCAACCTTAAGTTGAACTCCATGTATGGGTAAACTTCCCAGAACCGCTCATGATCAATTTATGATGGAATATATTCAAACTTGCCTAATATCATAAAGACCATTGCAAGGCATTAATTTCAGCCCTGGATTTACCAATTAGTTGCTGTGGTACTGTCTTAATACAATACGTACTCTTCGTAATTATCTATCATCTTCGAAACATTTCGTTGTAATGAGCTAATAGAGTACAAACGTGCGGAGACGCTGTAAATTGAGCAGAAAAATTAATGACACAGGAACATCCAAGTTTCCTTAACGGAGCTGCTGTTCGGTCCTGTGTTTTCTTACTCACCAACCCAGGCTTGGATTGAAGGAATAAAGAAGAGGAAGATGAACCTTCTCTTGTACCTGACCGTTGACATCATTCGGAGCCTCGATCTGAACACGAACTATCAATGAGATCCGTGCGAGTCGTGCTGGAATTTGGAAGGCGATTGTCAGGAAATATTTACCATTTTGGGCGCTGTCACTAAACGTAGAATAATTTTCAGCCTAACGGGGCAAGATCGCAGTCGGAATTTAGTGATTGGTTTGCTCTTGTACATACGCACTTGCTCGCAAGAGAGAACTCGAGTAAATAATATAGTGCGCTCTTTATTTTAACAATTTGAAACATCTCTGGGATTACCAATGTCACCATTGAGCAATGCATGGCATGTGTGACAATTTTATTAGAATTTGAAAATAAGTAGCAGTAAAGTAAGGTTAAAGTAAAGTTTAAGTAAATAAAAATAAGTGACAATATTTGAGAATATTCTAATAATATCTTATCGACTTATTTGAATATTTACAAATCAATTGTTTCGTATATTCAAGTAAAATAATGGTAAGGTGTTGCGTAATATGCACAAACTACCTTGTTCAAGCTTTACTCTCCCCTTGTACTGACGATAGTAAGTTTGCATGTGGACCATGTTTCATTCCGATGATAATTTCTATCAATAAACGTTGAGGGATGAACGGTTTCACGCATCACGTAACCAGCGACCTTTTGTTGCCATGTTTTAGCGGCCTAAGCGTCTTCTGCATTTTGAACTCTGTTTATTGTTGATATAATAATTAACTGAATTACATATAATGTTATTGGTTGTAGGCTCAATCAAAGTTGAAAACCGTGCATGTTTTGGAAAATTTCTCGTGCTTCATTCTCAATTCTATCTTCGCATATGCGATAGAGAGTTGAGTTTAGGGCTTAAAAAATGAGCCAAGTTGCTGGTTTTGAGGCCAATTTGTTATGTGTGAGCGAGGCGGTGGTTGGGTGATGAGAAAACTTCTTCTAAACTTCCAAGTCTAGACATCAAGGTCTGGCATATCCGAGGCCATCTAATAAGCTCCCTTAAAATTCTCGGCCAAACAACCGAACTAGTAAATTTCTAAGCCTTTCGGCCTCAAATTTTATTATATAATAAAGCCTCTTCATGAATCACTCTACGAGCCTTCATGCTTAAAATTCTCATCGAGTGTGAATTTCTAGAATGTCTTGTATAATGTATATTTACAGCAATAATTGAACGAAATTTCATCGACTACAGTAAATAGCAGATCGCCGCCTCCTGAAGGGGATGTTTTCTTAGAGTAACGAGTGGAGGGAAAAACAGGGTCGATCTTGAGTGCCAGAATGAATCCTGAGCGACGCATTCCGTGGTCCAGTTCGCAAATTCCAGTCATTTTTATGCAGGTGTTGTATCGAATGACTGAAGCATTATCCGAGAGAACGACTGTCGTAAATTTTTATCAAAAATGACGACGTTAATTTTACTTAATATATAATTTTAAAGAGACGAAACTGCTAAATAAATTAATCGTATTTTCTTTGAGGACCGTGTGGGTTGTTTCTTAGGTTGATAGTAGGGAAGTTATTAATTACACTTTCAAACTTTGGCTCTGCGTCGGAAATAATGTCCCATAACTTAATAATTCAATTCATGAAATATTTTACGAATGCTAACTTCTACGTATTTTCGGTAAAGGATATTATTCCAGCAAAGATCCGTTCATCACAGGTATACAAGCACAGTTTTGCGCAGTGCTTATCAGCATAGGTCGGAATGACGACGCGTAACTTCTTAAGATTGGCCGAAGAGCAGGAGAGGAGTTATCGTTTTGAAAACCTGCGTGCCCATCCGCCCCATTCTGCTATGAAGCTTCACGCCGAGCAGTGTGACGTACTTAATTGTGACTAGGAGGGATTTTATTAATATAATATTACCCTCCGGTATTTCGGATTAGAGAATTTTGAAATCGTTTCATGATTTGAAACGAAAACCTTGACCTGACTCGCATAGTTCTTACACGCAATAAATAGCTAATCAATAAGTTCTAGGTTACTCATTTTTCTGTTTAGAAGTATAGGTTTTAATCTCTTACGTGGAAACTTGGCCGTTAATTGATTATGCTTGTATCCTTATAGTTCCCTACGGGTTAACGGAGCAGTTCTCAGATGTTTTTAATGATGAAAACGTGATGAATTTACTTGGCCTTCAGTTTGATTTAAATTCTTAAATTCAATTCTCATATTTGCTATTTAAGCAAACAAATGTTACAAGTAATTTTTAGTCTCTTTTGACTGCTAAATCGATTTGGAATAGCACTAATTGTGCACAAATATAAGGAGGAGCCTGATTATCAAGTGCCCCGGTCCAGGCATCCATTGCGGGGGCATGTCTTTTTCTGGTCGAGGGTCGTTGAGAGTCGGAAGCTTTTTTAGAGTCCAAATTGTCCACTCGATGTCCACATGGTTCCACCAATGGGTGATTTCAGAGTCATCAAATCAGAGATAAATATAAGAAATCGTCCTGGAATATTCTTACGAGTAAAATTTGTTAGCGGGAAAATAAATTATTAATTATAAATTGTATATTTAACGTCGTGACAATGCAAAGCACGTGGTTGAAGGCATCTCAATTTCCTCGAGTTTAAGCCCTGTTATTTAGACTGTTATCTACCAATTTGTGCCAGGCTGTCATTCCATCCAGTCTAAGCCACACTGTTCTCCGTTGTTCCCTTTTAGCTTAGGCTATTATGCGCCGTTTCATTTGCGATATTAAGCTGTACGTATTAGTTTCATTTTTCCTTTCTATGATTTCCTCCCTTTCCCTCCATGCCCGACTGTTTCTGTAGAGCCTTGTGGCTCTACAGAAAGGAAAAAGACAAGCACTTGTACACCTGTCGAGTCAGCCTATAGTTCCTAGTCCCTGCACGATTCTGAGTCCGAGTGTCGTCTGTATAGTCTCCTGACCTAAAGTCAGACTGTTATCCGTCCGCAATGATTCCGATTATTTTACCACCCACGTGATCAGAGGCATGATATGCGAGGCATCGACGAGGCAGACGGTACACTAGAACGCTTGTTGCTACAGACACGGTCCAGCGCACCGTCCCACCGCGTCACCGCGGGGCTTTCGCTGGAATACAATGTCACTGCGGGGGTCTCCAACATATTTCATTTCAATCTTGTCTTTAGACTCTGGTGCTGCGGTCACGCTTGGTCTTGCTCGAGGGGTCGCAGTTCCGTTGTTTGTGCAACTGGGTTGCTGGGAATTATTAGCTTATTGAAAGTTAACTATTTCATGGATAGAATCGGTGGGAACCAGTACCTTCTGGAGCGTTGGATACGCGAGCATGTCGGTCCTAATAGGTTTTTTTATTGATCATACAATATTTAATTGCACGCTATGCAGCTGGTGTATTAATGCTCGAATTCTAATGAGAAGGATGTTGACTTACGGTTACGATCGTAACCGATTTATAATAAGTATTCCCTCAATGGTAATCGTCTCTGCAATCGGCTTGTATATATTCCGAGACAAAACCAAATTTGAAGCTATCATGTCGTCAGGTTTTGAGAAGAATTGCTAAGGGAAACTGCGAACGTTCCCTCGTATATGCAGGCGTATACAGGCGGTGTACTGGCCTTTTTCAGGCGGTGTGCAATAAGCGGTGTACTGGTGGTATACAGGCGGTGTACTAGTGATGTACAGGCGGTGTACTGGTGATGTACAGGCGGTGTACTGGTGATGTACAGGCGGTGTACTATAGTGATGTACAGGCGGTGTACTGGTGATGTACAGGCAGTGTACGGTGATGTACAGGCGGTGTACCGGTGATGTACAGGCGGTGTGCCGGTGATGTACAGGCGGTGTACGGTGATGTACATGCAGGCGGTATACTGGTGATGTACAGGCGGTGTACTGGTGATGTACAGGCGGTGTACTGGTGATGTACAGGCGGTGTACCGGTGATGTACAGGCGGTGTACGGTGATATACAGGCGGCCGACGACTGGCCTTGGTTCGCCTGTGGCCCTCCACATGCAGGGGCGCGGCTCGCCTGACGACGGGTCGTATGGAGCCGACAACACCAAGGGCGTGGCGGCGAAGGCTTCCACCTGCTGTATAGCGTGCTGTTGCTGCTCTTCCATCCCACCTCGTGATGATAAACTCCACACTCAACTATTTATGTTATTCAATTAGTGTATTAAATGAATTGCGTCAGGATACTTTGAGGTCATGCATGCTCGCGCTACTAATCCCAACCGTAAAATATTTGTTATTCATTCAATTAGTGTATTGAATGCATAACGCAAAAACACCTTATCCCAACCTCAGATTCAAATGCCCACTATGTCTCTATTACCTCAAGTTAAACAGCATGTATGTTGCAATTGAGGAGTTTATGGAGCATTTAACTAGAATTTACGACATCCTTAATTTGATTTCATTAAATTAATGGAAGCATCGGTGCTGCGGTGGTAGTCTGCGCGTCAAATCTTCTTCCATGTTTAGACGATTCGGTCGTTTTCTTGCATTGAGATCAGCAAATTTGTTATATTATATAGCACAGAGACACCAACTGCAGCGCGAGGCACGGAGATTTACGCGCTTTAATTTTGACTTCACAACATCTTGCAAGCACCAGCGACCTCCAAGGTCATCATGTGTTTTCTATTGTATTGAGGCCTGGGCTTGGATTAAACCCTACTAAATTCATCATTGTTGTTATCTTTGAATTTTCGTTTATTCTTGTCCGTGTTGTTGATGGTTATCTTGTTGAAATTCCGCCACATGTTCCATCCTCATCGGCCTGTTCAAAAAGTTTCTACTACTAGGCATCATAATAAAAATTATAAGAAGATTAAATCAACGTTCACGCTTTTATTTGAAATTTTCAACTCGATAGTAATAAATCACAACGCTTGCACCGCTATAAATAACATCGAGTTAGTCGTTCAACGTCGCTTAAAACCAATTCAGAAGATAAAGCTCTATTCCATAACATCTGAATAACTGTTCAGTGTTCACTGTCATTTTCGGCGCATCATTCGGTTCATTTTTCATGTATTAAGTATGTTAATGTTGAGTTGCTGAACAAAATGTCTAATAACTCAGATTTAACGTGAAAATCTATACATTTGAAATGTGAAACAATATTATCGTGATGGAAAACCATCGTAATATACTCGGTTGGACAAGAAAGTTTGAAGCTGTGTCACCAGCTTGTGCCGATGATGATTATTCATTACCATTTAATCGAAAATACTATTACGAATTGTTTTTATTAATTTTCTCTATTTATATTTCGCTAATGTTCGATAGAATATGTTAACTAATTTAATTTTAAAGCAAATTTTGTCGTACAAGAAACAATAACAAATGAACCAAATGCTACCCACTGCAGAGAAGACCAGTCTTCATTAAGGGTAAGTGTTTCTTGAGTACGTCATATGACGCCTCACTTACATTCAGAGTTTCTTGTGACCTCCACATGCACGGTATAACAGCAGCACAGCCTCGTTAACTAGTTAACCGTGTGTTAGTAATACGTTGAGCCTCAGCTCATTAACTGCGATGCCGTGTGACCCGCTGTTGCCGCATCTCGCCTCCAATTAACGGCTTTGTTCTTTTCTTTGAGGCGCTTTGACTAAGCGAGGCGAAGAACGACGTAATTCACAACAGCGGCACTTTCACAAGCGCCAAACTCGGCACTGCGTTCTCCGCACCTACGCGAAAATCCGATGCCATGTGCATCAATTCGGTCCTGGGATGCAGAATTGCATTATTTCCTTGTGCTACACTCTAGGTATGAAAGGAATTAATTCATTTATAGAAGCGAAGAAACTCACAATACGTTTGTTTACGACTTAAGTTGTCGTAACCTACACAGAATTATGAGTGTGGTGACAGCGTTGCGACTCGGAAGAGAGACCCTCGATCGATGTTCAGAGCTGCACGTGTGTCGAGTAAATACAGAATTTATCGTTAAGCGGGAATTGTGTTGGTGCGTGTAAAGTATTTGGACTCATTGTGTGCGTAAGTCGATAAAAAATGTTTGTACTTACGGGATAGAACTTTATTATATGGCTGATTTATGTCCGCTATTAATGCTATAACAATGCCACGAAGGCTTTGGTGAACGGCTACGATGTCGACATTCTATCAATGGCTGCGATGATATAATGGAAAGTCTTTTTGTAAGCTTCGCTCCCATGCCGAGCAAGAAGATAAAAAAGTCACTCACTTGATTCATCTTCAGCAAGAGAATGCAATGTCTTCACAAATTAATACACTTCACGCAGTGGAAGCTGGATTTTGCTCGCGGTGTGATCACACGTATTTTAAATTAGAAATTTGATTGCATATGACAGACTTCATTGTGGACGCTCGTATAGTGTAATGCTAAATGGCTCAATTTTTATAGCCCTTAGCTGATCAATAACATTCTTCTGTGTTAGATCGCCATTAAAGCGAGTAAAACAAGTTGCTTACTCTTCTGAATCAAGTTATTCCCCTTCAAGTTTACATTGCCGAGTTTGCGGTGTTTTACGAACTCTGTGAGTTTTCCCCACAAATGATGACGTTTCTATGGCAACCACGCTCGTCTGTAACATATTTCAACTTGTCAGAAACTCGAGTCAGAATATACCTATTTTTGAAATGCCCTTGGACTTCAATTACGAGATATCTTGATATTGTGCAGATTAGAGAATTTTAATTGCAAGACGGAGTTGTGCAGCTGCGCTCTGCAGCGATGCAACGTCTGGTCATGGCAGTCCCACGAATGTCTTCAAAATTTCAACATTTTTTTAGAGCTGAGGTTTAAATGAATCGCGTCGCAGTTCTCAAGGTCATTATTTGCAGTGGGAAAGAATCGTTTGTTTTTAGAAAGATAATATCGGATTTTTTCGTTAGCAAGAAACATTGATTCGATGAACCTTGATTGATGACGTTAGCACATTTTGTGAGATTATAACTCGCCACTCACCTGACGTTGAAGCAACGTCAATTGCCAGTTGTTTTAACGGAATAAACTAGGATATAATCGTCGCAGTATCAACGTCATTTGTATAATGAGACTACGGTATTGCAAGTCTTTCATTTTGAAAGAACCTTGAAGCAAAATTGTAGTATTTTGCTTGCATCACAAATCCTTACTTCAAGCACGTTGAGTAAACATGAGAGCTACTTGGCTCGCTTGCAGAGGCCGCTATCGTGTACTAGAGAGCGACATGCCGAGCGCTTGTACGACGCTCGTTCAGTTGAAGCTTTGATTAACTTTGGAGATGATCGTCCATCAAGTCGCACACAAACAATTTGAACACGACTAAGTGGGCTGTTGGACAACTTGTCTGTAAACAAACAACTGATGTAAGATAGAATTCAGCGAGCGGGCTTGTATGTGAGGACTTATATGTGCCTTTGCCGTGCGCTTCATGACTGGCTGGTTTGTAAACCTTTAAGGACTCGAGCCATGCATGCATAGTAACGGTTGCTGATGTGCTGAACTATTGATGCGTGAATAATATTATTATTATTTATTGCATCCTATGCTCCTTAAACGCTACACGAAAAAGCAATTGAAGTAGACAGAAGTAATTGAAGATAATTCTTTTAATAGAGAAATGCGCGTGCTGTTTTTCTGTACTATACACTTGAACAAACGTCATCCCTCCGTGTTCAGGCTGCACACTCGACATAGACAGACGTCAGCCCTCCGTGTTCACGCTGCACACTCGACATAGACAGACGTCAGCCCTCCGTGTTCACGCTGCACACTCGACGTAGACAGACGTCAGCCTACCGTGTTCAGGCTGCACACTCGGTATAGACAGACGTCAGCCCTCCGTGTTCAGGCTGCACACTCGGCATAGACAGACGTCAGCCCTCCGTGTTCAGGCTGACCACTCGGCATAGACAGACGTCAGCCCTCCGTGTTCAGGCTGACCACTCGACATAGACAGACGTCAACCCTCCGTGTTCAGGCTGACCACTCGGCATAGACAGACGTCAGTCCTCCGTGTTCAGGCTGAACACTTAGTGCAGGCAGACGTCAGTCCTCCGTGTTCAGGCTGAACACTTAGTGCAGGCAGACGTCAGCCTACCGTGTTCAGGCTGCACACTCGGTATAGACAGACGTCAGCCCTCCGTGTTCAGGCTGCGCACTTCGGCATAGACAGACGTCAGCCCTCCGTGTTCAGGCTGAACACTTAGTGCAGGCAGACGTCAGTTCTAATATCGTTCGACAATAGGCTTTGCAAAATCTTCGGGTGCCGCAGGAGTGCTATTTATTGTACGCTCTCGTGCGGATGTTGTGCAAATGAAGCTCGTGCATAACGCTCATAGTGACGCATTATAAGAACGGTGCTTCAGAGAAGTGCGCTAATCTGTACGTCTGATGAGCAGCAATGTATGGCGGGGCTGCAACTAATGGGCCTAGACCTGCAACACGCGTCCACTGATAATGCAACGCACATATTTTGGCTGTACCGAGCCAACTTTCGGGCAGACTGTAGTTTTTCAGCGATCGCATTTGCTTTAAACTCACAGATGACATAGAGCGCTCAATTAAATTCAGCAGTGCATTGCACCACACGTTAGCTGTGTCAATAAATATTTTAATCGATCTATCATATTGATAAGATGCGTAATAGTTGAAAAATAGTACGCTCAGGCGTATTTATTTATCATTGATACGCATCGCGGATACGTATCTCGGATATGTATCACGGATTCTAGCAGGGAACGGTATCTTGGGCACCCACGTTGACTTCGATCAGTCACCTCAAATCTCAGTGCTCTGTGCTCGATGCGAGCTAGCTCGGTTAATGAATGTTTCGATTAGATGTGCAGAGAGATTTAATCTTGCCCAGTTATTCATTATGTCAATAAACCATTAAAATGATTATGCCAATAAACCATTAAATTCTTTGATAAGAAAAAGGTAAGCATTCGTGCCTCCTGATGGGCTCGTAGCCTTGACACAAGGAGCACGTCTTGCAATCTTATGACGATAATTTTACTACCATGACGCTGGGACGTGTAATCAGGCAGTCCTGTCTCCCGCTATAGCAGGTGCGCGTCGTCTGCGCGACGCCGTCCCAAACCTCAGGCTTGTGCAATGTGCAATCAAAACAAGTTAGTCGTTTTTAACTCCATCAACCAATCACTGACGGCTTTCCTAATTAAACCCACCAATCGCAGACGAGAAATCAGCCGCTACGTGCACTTAGGCCGGTACGTGTACTTTAACGAGTTTTGACCGTATATGGTCCCCGATCAATAGCGGAGTGGAAACCCTGCGCTCCTGCAGGCGGATATTTCTATGCGACTTGCCTCTGGTAATATGAATATAGATTTCGATTGTTGTAACAGTAATTACAGTTTTTCATCTTGTTGATGGCTAGCATCTGTATTGTAAGCTAGTTAGGTTAAGTATATACCCAAGATTGATTTTACTTGTGCGCCTTGAAAAATAAAATGTTCAATAGTTTCCATACATGGCGTTTAACGTACCGTAGTTTTCCATTTGTTAGCGACTAAAAACCTTTCATTGCATTGGTTTCAGAGTAATTTTTAAAGTATCTCAAAAATCGAGGTTCTGCTATAATTTGCGTTAAATAACATGTTTTTATTTTAAATGCATATACATATACTCAAATTTAAAGCAATTGATGTAGATTGCATCTTAGGCGTATCTGTGACTTGTTAATACCTACCGGTTAATAATTTTATTCTTGAGTGTGGAACGTTGCGCTGCCTAACCAGAAGAAATGTTGCATCGTGCTCATACTTTCTTTTCCTCATAAAATGACAATGCGGCGCATTCATTGAACTGCCATGGCGTGTTTAGATAGCGGAGCATGAAGCTCGGTCGGATTTTAGCTTCGTTGCCACCAACACAAAAGGACGCATCTGGCTGTGGCTTGAGTGTCATCGGCACAAGAGTGATCTGCAGCGTCTTAGGAACACAATATTTTTATTGTGCATTATGAGCACAATACTTTTATTGTATCTGTGATGAGGTCAGGATCAGTTACGCGACGTCTGTACGTAAAGGCTTTTACAGAAGCATGCGTGGAGCA
Source organism: Hyalella azteca (assembly GCF_000764305.2). Lineage (NCBI taxonomy): Eukaryota > Metazoa > Arthropoda > Malacostraca > Amphipoda > Hyalellidae > Hyalella > Hyalella azteca. The sequence continues at coordinate 180,351 of NW_025937665.1, read as the reverse complement.
GTTGTAGCTGTCACCACGACATGCTCGTGTTCACCGCTTGTCACTCGACAAAAAAACAAGCGGTTTGTGTGGCGAGAAAGAAGCATTGAAGTCATTCCCTGGCATGGAAATGGCCGGATAATGTTTGCGGCCTCCTCTCACCGCTCCTTGGATGTGTTTGCAGTCGAGCCAGTCAAGCTAACACGGGCATGCGTTCTGTTAATTTGCACGGCGATGTTTCAGAAAGATTTTTTGGAGCGTTCCTTTTGATATGGAAAGCGAGAGGGGCGAAGAGGCTTGCAAAAATACGTGCCTTGTGTGGACCGAGTCCACTTTGAAGCAATGAAGCGCAGCCATGACTTGTGAAGACCGACTTTACTTAAATTGAAGCAATGAAGCACAGACGTGCCTTGTGTAGAACGAATTCATTTTGAAGCAATGAAGCACAGACGTGCCTTGTGCAGACCGAGTCCTCTTTGAAGCAATGCAGCACAGCCAATATCGCGGATATGGAGGCCTGGATGTGCATCGGTCTTGCAGTACTTTCGGTGAAAAAATCTTTGTACTAAAATAAAGGTTCGGTACACTGGGTATCTAGAATAGGCTAATTAAGACGATTTGTATGTTTCAAAATATAGTGATAATTGGCATTTCCTTGATATTTTGAAGTCATTTTACTTAATTCTGCGCGAAAAACGGAGAAGGCAGGTCGTTTGACTGGCTGGAATTGCAGTGTCGCTTATATATGTGATTAACTAAAAATGAGGTTCATTAATTGCTGTAAAAATATTTTCACTCTATCAAAATAATCAAATTTTACTCGCTTCTGGGCAAAACTTTTTTTTATGGACTAATTAATTTTTTACATAGGCTGTACATATATAGTAGCAGAAATGTAAATGGACTTGTAAAGTTTCGGCGCCAATTGAAGCATTTCATTTTATTGAACGCTTCACCAAAAGGAAGTTCACCCATAATTCATTCCTGACATATATTTTTTCTTTAAAACTCCCGGTTGATTTGTGATATTAGCATTCCATTGATGGTATTACTTATGTTCAAATTCTTGTAGAATTGGCAGGTCTGCTCTGAACGCACCATATATACCATGTCTTTAGCAATAATAGCTCCCGAGAAAGATGATATCGGACTAAAATTAAATGGGGGAAGCTCTTATAATGAATTGTGAGTGAACAGAGAGGTACAGTACATTATTAAAGTCCTAAATAAAATAACAGATCAATATATTTCTGCTAAAGATGTGAGAGCAGTTAGATAGCTAAATAGCTTCAAGTTGCTAAAATTGAAATTTATCGTGTAATGTTGGTAACGAATTAGAAATTAGTGATTAACGTTTCTCGTGTGTAATTTGCAAGTCAGATTTCGGTTTTCGATTATTAGAATGTAGCTCTTTTCAGTCCCTGCTTGCGACGGTGCATAATATAATGGTAAAAAATCACAACATTATTACTTTGTATTAAAAATTGGCCACCGCTCGCGATGGTCCGCCTGCTCAGGCTGCACAAAAATATTCTACACATTGCAGCAGAGACGTGAAGTCGATTTTCTATGGACAGTCGAGGCTTTATATTAGCAATTGATGTCCTAAATTTGACCCGCTAACGACACAAACGCCACCCTAAATGCAAAATTATTCGAAAAGTTCGAACAATTATATTGATGCGCAGGTTAAATAAGTTGACTTGTCCCTGCATGTTGAATGCAATTCAAACAACGATAGCTTTTGCCACTGGCTTGACATGCGCTGAAAGCTTCCGGAGATGAGAATTGTTTAAATGAATGTCAGTGCATGGTTTTATGACCACGGTAATTTATTGCCTTCGACTTAGCGATGAATTTTATGGATTTATCGCCACGAGATAATCAAGTGCCAGGCTTCTCAATGCCCAGTGTTTAGAATTGTTTTGATGCTGGCAATGGCTTTTCTGATCATCAGTTGTTTTCTAAAGGGAATTTGGCTATTCGAAACCTGCGTCACTGAGAAGTGCACGATCATGAACAAGTCCAGTGCGTCACAATCTCAATTGTTAGTTCTTGTTCTGATCCAATGACTGATGTTGCAATGATGATACAAATAGAAGATCTTATTTGCTTTTAAGCGTCAAACAACGTAATTTTAATCACCTAAACGGATAAATTTATCAATAGTATGGTGAACGGTTTAGTATGGTTTATGGCGTTGTCCGGGATCGATAGTTTCTGCAAATTTAGAATCGCAAATCCCGTTGATGTTAATAAAACTAAAAATACCTATTGATTTATAAAGCTCTTTTCGTACTTACATTTACACAGAACTCGGATTTTATTCTCGTTACAAAATATGAAGAAAATTTTTGTCATTTAATTAAACGTATATTTACTAAATCAATATTACAATTTCAATTTTCGATATCCTTCCCTCCCAGTTTTGCAATACATTACTATTTCCTACTAAAGATAAATTTTCAGGTCCAGCTCAAATCCTGGTACGATAAGAATCGTTGAAACGCACCCCAACAGCCCATGTGCGTCAGGCTTCAAGTAAACTCACAAACAGACCAACTTTGACAAATATATATTAGATTAATTAAGGCGAAACCTCAGAAAATTCGCCACATTTCTATGTAGAACTTTCTAGATAGAGAATCTAGAGCGCGAATCGCACTTGTATCGCCTGGAAGTTAGGGCGTAGTCGCCGGAATTCTTAAGAATCCTGATGAGTATTCCGGGCAGGAACGTCTGCCGAAATGAGGTGGCGGAGTTGCGGCGAATAGCGAGCCTCGACATAAAAAAGCTGATATTGAATCAACAAGTTTAGTGTCTGTAGTCTTTAAATGTACTGCAAATGCTTTAAAATACAAAAAAGTAACTTAACATTTTGCATTGTCAGACGTATGATGTTCACTCTTAATGCATATATTTTTGCGAGTGGCATGAAAGATTCCTGAATGTTTCTAAATTATTTCGATTATTGTTCTGAAATTCTTGTTGGAGCTTATCAATATTAATATATATTATTTATTAGTCATTATTTTATTATATGGACGCCGCTTTTGATACTGCAGCTATAACGATTTGACCACGTCTGCCCGGCGTGGGCGCCGCGTTAGAGGTAGCACAGGCGTCCTGCCCTGCGTGGGCGCTGCGTTAGAGGTAGCACAGGCGTCCTGCCCTGCGTGGGCGCCGCGTTAGAGGTAGCACAGGCGTCCTGCCCTGCGTGGGCGCTGCGTTAGAGGTAGCACAGGCGTCCTGCCCTGCGTGGGCGCGTGGGCGCCGCAAATGCGCACGTAAACTTTCAATAAAAAGCGTGTGATGCGCACGAAATCAATCACGGTCGATAGTTTAATTAACAGTGGGAGCTTATTTGCAGATTTCAGACTGTCAACCGTTTGGCTCTTCAGTGCTCAACATTATATTATATCATTTACTTGTTTAATGATTGTGCACATTATATCGTTTTTTTTACTGGTTTGCTCCGTTTCGCATGTAGAAGCGCTTGATCGTTTTGCTCACGGTGATATGTTCGTTTCGGAAGTTAACTTCCAAATTTCAGTCGATAGGTTCTTTTTAGAATTCATTGAAAATTTAGTTCTCGGGACGAAGATCTAATAAAATTAACAGATTTATATTTTTTGACATGAATGTTTTTTTTTGTAGCTTGTATGACGTATTGTTAGCCGGTTTGCTTAAATCTCAAATTTGGCAGGAATTGGAAAATCGAAGAAATTGCGAGGAGAATTTGCCATACTCTCAGTGAAGTCAGTGAAGACGTTCTCCATATTTAATTCTAAAACATAAAAACTAGTTAATGTGTAGTTTTGTCTTTCCATCTAAATTCTTGACAAAATATTATTCAATCATGCATAATGGCTTTCTAATTCCTTACTTTCGTTTAATATGTGCCACACGTACTTATCAACGAATCAAACTTCATTCGATTTATGAACGATCATTACTTTGATTATTAATTCTGTATTCCTTGCTAATAAAATCTTCTCACTGCAATTTTCCTCGATTGATGAAGCGTCTAGATTAACTTTAGCACACAGGAAATCGTGCGTGCTTTCGGTCACCCCTTATCAAATTCTGTATGCTTTTAAAACTAATTTCGACTCGGATCTCAGGGCTAGGATCACCGCAACAAGTTATGCTTCTACGCCGACACCAGAACATGTGTCACCTGATACAATCATGCATCTCACGCGCGTCCACCAATGACCGCGTAATTGCGCTCGGTTGTGTTTGTCGGCGTATACGCGAGACCAGTGCGTGCTACGCATTTGTATCGCGTAGCTGGAGCGCAGCAATTGCTGGGGAGGGCTGCTGCGAACTGATTTATTTGCTGTTCATTTATATATGAATTAAATTAAGAGTGAACCATACAACAAGTGCCCGCGATTTCTTTTTTTCTTATCATGGAAGCGCCGAACTGATGCAATGAGTAGTCCATGTGATGCTTGAACTGCAGGTTAACATTAGAAGCCTGATGAGACGATATAATGTAGTACGAGATTAATTGTAAAATTAAGTGAATAAAATCTTTAACATAAATGCGTTTACCCGCTTAAGTATTTTTTTTGTGGAAACTTCAATTAGGTAAAAAAAACTCAATTTAGAATGGAATACGAAACAATTCATTACGAGCGGGCAAGTTCATGATTTTGTTGTCAGGCTCATGCCGAAAATCAACTTATGAATCAGGCTCATGCCTCAAATCAACTTATGAATCTCATGCAAGTGAGTACACAGTTTACTCATTTCTGCTTCTTATTTTCATCCCATATACGCATGATTCCACGATCTCTTTTTGATTCTACGCTTAATAATTCTTCTTTTGATTTGATTTGTCCTGACTCCTGCCTTCATATCCAAGTGCCTCGCATTTCCACTTGTTTGCAGTTTTCATCTTCTGCCGCTGCTGCGTGCAGTAATCGTGGTGATCGATCTTAGAGGCCCTCAACCCGACGCGGCGGTAGCCATTCCCCGGCGTAGATGTGGCGCTCGACAGCGCTTATTACGGCCTGAAATGCCTGTGTTTCTTGATGGCTACGTCATTGCAGCAGGCATCTGACTTGACTTGTTCTGGGCCGCGGCTTCTGGCGCAAGTTCTCGATGCTCTTTAAAAATATACAATATTTTAAAGTAAATAAATATGGAGATTGTCGATGATTCCTCGTGAAATAGTTTCACGCCTCGAATTGCGTAATGATTGGTAGCCAGGTAGCATGAATAATCACTGTACACCTAGTGTTTCATATGACGAACCCGTCCGGCATGAAGCTTCTGCGTCAATTAATTGATTTCTTGAAGTAGGAAGCATAATTTTGTAGTATATTGCAATTGACTCTTACCTGTATTTTGGACTCGTAGTGCTACTTAAGCTGCACGTCGTGTCTTCTTTACATTCTCTGCATTCGCATTGTTTCAGATCTGTTAGTAAATTTTCTTACAGGCGAGTACAAATTTTAGATACATTCATCAAATTTTCGACGATAAAATGTTATCTGGATAATTTGGACTTGTGGGCTCATCACAATGTCTGAGTTTATTACTTATCTTTACGATAAATATGTCCCATACAGCATATTTTCCGCTACGTAAAGTTTCACATACAAGACTTGACAAATCTTTCATACTACACGTGTGCTTACTCAGCATATTGCATTGTTTTCGAGACTAAAGTCTGTTCATTCTGTTGTAGTATCCACGATTTCTTTAAGGTATTGAAATGCCTTCACCGAAGTAGTACGTCTTAGTACACATTCCATGTGGCCGTAAATGACGACTAAACGGCCGTCAAATGCCTCGCCCGCCCAGTCACACATTCTGGTCAAAATGCACGCCATTTAATATTGCACGCACTTGCTTGAGTCCTTGAAATTCTTGGTTGGCTTCTTGGTGGCCACACAAAATTCAAAGAACAACCACCAATATACTGGCAATAGTTTGTGTTTGTCTTTATGCTGCTCTTTCGCATCGATCTAAATATTGGCGTCGGTATCTGCGCTATGCCAGGCTTGCGTTTGGTCGAACGTCAGACATTCTGCGGGAGCTTGATGGTCTCGTGGCTGCTGCTTGCGGCCGTTCTTCAAACATAAATGTTCATCTCTTGGTTCAGGTTGTGTCACCGGCTATTTTACTGGTGTTTAGTGTGCGGTGTTCAGGGCAAACCTAAATGTTCATCTCTTGGTTCAGGTTGTGTCATCGGCTATTATACTGGTGTTTGGTATACGGTGTTCCGGGTAGAACTTCTAGACTTAGTGTTATTTTTATTCTGTGCATTGTCTGTGGATTTTTGTTCGAAACAAAATTTCCTCCATGCCAGACCCTGTTTATTTGTAAGTCTTTTATTATTTCGATGTAATTATTTACCTAACACCGTAATATTTTAAATTCTCCTTGCTAAGGTTTCAAGTTCCAAAATCACCTTATGTTCAGCAATGATCAACAGTACCGTATGCGATTTTATTTTTAGCGTCTCAATTCAACTATGCTATGCAGTTGCATAAGCTTGGATTGATTTTTTTCTAAATAAATCAAATGACGCACTTTGGCCCACAAAATATCTTGAAAATTAAACACTATCCACCCCATTGATTTGCATCGCACGACGATGCTCATGAAACTGTATAGCAAATCATTGCACATCGACCTTGTCAACTCTTCGTCGTCACTTAATGAGAAGAGAACATAGGTTACACCTTAAAAAATGTAAGTTACGTCGAGGTCAAACTTCGTTCCAACTTAGAATGTGGGCAGCAACATCGCCGGTGTTTGATCGCGTCCTAGAAACCAGTTCTAGGATCACAGCTCAGTCCTTGCATCAGGCTTTGCAACCACGCTGTTGAAGATTATAACCGGAATTCGTGTGACTATAAAACTGATGGTCCTCGTAATATTTATTTGTAAAATTTGGAAATCATACATTTCTGTTTGCTGTTTATGTTTTGCATCATACATCTATGGCTCCCATATTTTTTGTGATCCAGTGAAGAGGTCCTATACTGTATAGCCGCATATTATTATTGATATTTTACGAAGCATTTATCGAGGCGTCTGGTTCAAACGAACTTTGAGGGCACGTCACACATAAGATAAATATCGAGCGAAAAATAAATACAAGCATACCACCAGGTACCATCACGTATTACTAATACTTGATGTTAGTCGTTCATATGTACTATTATTAGTACCCTATCTTTCTATTAATGTGCTATGAATTAACACATCAATTAAGTAAACGTTTTGTTTTAATTAAGCCGTTTAATTCGACCGCGTTGTTGGCGTGTTTACTGTTCAAATTGTTGAAAGATAATCTTATGCCGAGCAGTAATTATTTTTCGAAGTAAATATAACTAGGAATTCTTCATGAAAATGCTCGCAATGTGCTAAACCCTCGACATCCCTCCCGTACAACAGTTTGGTAACCGCTCTTCTAGATTTTAAAGGACTTAATTTTCTTGATTTATGTAATTATATTTTAAACTTAACCCAATTCATGTCGATCAGTTTTGTTAATTTTAATTAGTGTAGGTAATGTTTAATATGACGCCATTAAGACCTTATGCCGATGTAAGATCATGACATTCTGTATTCGAGAAGACCATATAAATATTCACATGCATTGTTATGCGATAGCATTCACTGAAAGAAGTGAACATTTTAACAGTCTAACTCTAACGCTACTCAACAACCCCGTTTCAGACAACCCTAATGATAAAGTTTATGCGATCATCGTGAAAAAATAATAATTTCGGTTAAATAAATTATCTATAGGGATTTGGGACAAAAATAAGCTATTAAAATTTATTTTCGCCGCTCTACCTGCATCACTGTCCGGCACCTGTCAATTGGACGCTTGTGTTGAGGAGCTTCGCTCTTGAATCGATGTTCGAATTTACATGAGAGTACCGTAGCGCTTTGATTTGATATTAACATAATGAAAATGACTCTGACTAAAAAGTATAACTTACTACATAAATAGTGCTGAAGTTCCAGATTATTTATTCTATTGTCAATTTTCAAATGAATAGCAATAAAATTGCAATCTTTATTACAATCTTTTAATAAAAATTCTACCACACAATTTATCCGGTGACCAAGTAATGATCTGTTCTGGTGATATGAAGAAGCAATCGCTTGACCCTTAGCAATTAATCCTAGAACCCAACTATAAGAGATAGTACAAGCATAAATATATCCTAATTAGTACAAGCATCAGTACAGTAGTACAAGCATCAGTACAGTAGTACAAGCATCAGTACAGTAGTACAAGCATAAATATATCCTAATTAGTACAAGCATCAGTACAGTAGTACAAGCATCAATATATCTTATTAGTACAAACATCAGTACAGTAGTACAAGCATCAATATATCCTATTAACACAAGCATCAATACGAGCAGACAGGCGAACTGTGCAATTTTTCGGACATCAATTAGTCGCGTGCTGGAATTGGGGGCAGTTTTCCTCTCCGGAAAAATTGACATTCATTAAATACGAAACAAACTCAATCCTTATATCTCTTCCTCGATAACTGAGTTCGTTTTTGAACTATGTTAGGATTTTTCAAGACACAAGGCTTGATAATATTACATTCAGTCGTACCAATGAAGGCGATTATCATTGATGAGAGCGCTTTTCATAAATCATTTTCATATATTCATAAACATTCGACTGCGGCATATAAATTATGTGCACGCAGTGACCAAAGATACTCTCATTCCCAAATTCAAAATTTATCGTATGAATAGCATTGCCAGTAAGCTGACGCGTGGGCAGTAACAGGCAACAATCAGTTCAGGTAATGACATCATGATGAATAATACAAGTTGGTCTCTTAGTTAAGCTGTAGGCGCTGCACAGAAGCTGTGCGGTCTCTCCATAGCGGTCAAGTTCTCTAATTAACGGTGCTGGCGCTGCCGATGTAGCCATGATAACAGCGCCTGGTGCCGTACCTGCTCGGCGGGCTCGCGTGGCTCTACGCATTCGTTTTTTAATGCCGGTAGGAATAGCGTTGTAACATATCGGTGCATAAAAATGTACGTAGATGGTTTGTTATTGCTGTCTGATTTATTTTATTTTATTTGCAGCTTGCAAGCCACTGTAATGTTGAATTATTGATTTCCAAGATGTATATTTTGATTTGACAAATCAACTAGATTGATTGAACTTCGTTTAGCAGCATTCTGATTGATAGATTTATGTGAGAGAATGACTTAAGTGGAATAAACATTGTTCTTGCTGCCCTTTGTAGAAGTTGTATAGTTTGTAATTAATGTCTATGATTTCTATTCGTAGGGAAGTTACAGTAAGCAAATTAGTGATTGCTGTCCTAAATTGCGGCACTAAATTATCGCGGCAAGATTACGAGGCACGCATATATCGCCATATATAACAATAAATTTCCCAATGACCATTACTAACTCATACGATTTTAGCCACGATTTTCTGTTTCACTGTCACTACAATTACCCCTCACACTGTATTGCGAGAACTCGCGCGATTGCCTTCATCGCCCTCGTTATTACCTCATTGATGACCCGACCGTAGAATGCCCTCATGGCACCTCGTGGCCTTTGCACACCTGCTACCCTCTGACATTATTCAGGCTCTCCGGTAACTGCCATCTGTTGATCCTGTGTACCGTCATTCAGTTCGAATTACTCGTAAGAACCCACACCCCAACGGCTTGGCCAAAGTTTGTTGTTCCCTAGCTAGAAATCTATGAAACTCTGAAATATTGATGATATATCATTAGAAAACTGTATTTCCATTAATAATTGTTCATAAGTGTCTGAAGTTTCGTAAACGAGTCAATGGCCGATCTCTTGGCGTGTCGCACTCAGCCGCTCGGCGAGCGTTTTTACGAGACGGTAGCTTAACTGCCCGCAGCGTCTGGGATGGTGAAAGTCTTGTGCTGACGCTGAACTGAGCAGCTTAGTATTGGCCTGCTGATTGTATGAGCTATTTAATATTGGTAGCTGTTTAGTATTAATCTTCAGCTGGTGTGAGCTGCTTAATATTGATCTTCTGCTTGTCTGAGTAGCGTAATATGCTCTGTTGATGGTCTGAGTATCTGAGTTTGAGTCTGCTACTGCTGCTGTTGGTCTGAGATTACTTTAGGTTTGATACTGGTTTTAGCAGCTGACTGTAGGTCTGCCGCCGCAGATCTGAGCAGCTGACTGTATGTCTGCTGCTGCTTGCTGCAGGTCTGAGCTGCTGACTGTATGTCTGCTGCTGCTTGCTGCTGGTCTGAGCTGCTGACTGTAGGTCTGCTGCTGTTTGCTGCAGGTCTGAACTGCTGACTGTAGGTTTGCTGCTGTTTGCTGCAGGTCTGAGCTTCTGACTGTAGGTCTGCTGCTGCTTGCTGCAGGTCTGAGCAGCTGCCATTATTAATGCCGAGTATCGTTGGTGTATGTCTGCTACCTTAACTCCCGCTTAATTATAACGGCCCTCGCTACAAGTGACAACTTTTATCTGCAGTTGTTCCCACTCATACTTCGCTGTTGGTCACTCCTGTTAACTGTTGTTATTTCGGAGAATTTTGATGGTTAAATCGCTGATTAACAAGCACGCGTTAGAAGCCCTCAACGAAGACAATAATTTCCAGTCATTTCTCAATATCAGGAATTTTGTATCCAAGCTTTTACCCATCGATGTTTCTTATACAGGTTCCCTTTGGCGAGCTAGTCCATTTAGGAGAAACAATTAACCTGAAATCTAGAGTGATTTAGAACACTTTCATTGGTGATAAACATGAATTAAGTTTCTCCATGATTTTTCACATGAAAGCCGGTGCTTTGCATCCCCCAGGCAGAATTTGTACTGATGCCCGATGGTGATGCTCGTAAAATATACACTTTTATTAATGGAAGCAATTCTTCTGCTCACCCTGAGACCGCCAAAAGAGGTAGGACACATCGATCTTGCACGTATGCGTGTCACGGGCACGCATGTTTGTGCGTGTCATTTAAACATGCGAGTGTTTGACGACCAGCCATTAGGGCCTCGTTACTTGATGTTGACTCACTTTTTTTTATAATTGAAGCCTCATTACTTGGTGTTGACTCACTTTATAATCCTGGCGTTGTAACGGCGGCCTTGTCAGTCCCGAACATTGAACAAGTGAGTTACAAATGTGGAGCCTGAGCATGTAGCGACTCGATGTGTGCAGTGCGTCTCAAGAGGGCGACTTTTATGTCAACAAAGTCTTTAATTTAGTCTCAAGGTAGAGAGCCTCAATTGAAACTGGGACCAGCACGGCTGAAATTTGAGCCGTATAAATAAGAGGTATTTATTTTTAAGAGTTCTACCTTTGAGTGTATGTTTAAGAGGACTCGGCAAACGTCTGTACAACAAACTGGCAGGAAGTCCTCGGAACTAAACTGACGTCAATGTAATGTTACTTATGAGTATTTTTTCTACTTCTGATAATGTTTAATGCACTGACGTTATAATTCGGAAAAAATTCCTAGAGTATGAATGAAAATGTAGTATGAATGAAGAGTATGAATGAAAATGTTTCGGCTTAGTACATTCTGACGTGTACTCCTCTGCACGATGTGGTTTATTTGAACGAGTACTCCTCAAGCTGGACGACTTGTTGTAAGGTGAGATTTACTCCTTTGTACGACGTGATGTAGCGTGTGTTAGTGTGAAGACGCATGTGCCTTTGGATGCGATGTGTCATTGATGTGTTATCACAAACCTCAATTGTTGCTTGTAAAGGTACCTCTCCACTTTAGCCCGCCTTCGAAGCTCAAATGTATACTTTGAAGAGATTGCGGACATGAAATATATAACAGATTAACGTCTATTTGCTGTTAAAATTACTAATTACTGGAATTTACTTCAGTTGTGTTGCGTCACGTAACTGTGCAACCATTCATTTGATTGACTTTTCATTTTTCAAGGGCATCAAATGTCTTTCTTGTGTCGTTCATTGTGACGTCGTTTATTGTAGTACATTTATGGTGCACTTTCATAGCCACCTCAAAGAAAAGGTCGGCCATATATGCCACCTGATCTTTTCGTTGTCTCGTTAGACCGTGATTCTGTCCATCAGATGGAGCTGTCTTCGCCGTCTGCTGCCGTCAGCTACCGTCTAATTTGCCGCAGCGGCCGCGTGCGAGCTGACAAGCTTTTTGACGGGTTCTTTCCTCGCTGACTAACACGCGTGGCTGTAGATGTGGCGACTTTGCCTCGCCACACACAGCGTTAATCCGGTGGCAGCTCGCCACGCCACAGATGATATGCTCTGTTCCGAAGGCTTTGGTGGCAGCTCGCCACAGTTGCAATTCGCTGCCCGGCTGACTCTGTAAAAATAAAGGCGTATCATTTGAGGCCCACCCTCGTCTTCACGGTGGCCGGCCATATGCCGACTATAATTTTCCCCGTAGGCTATGGCCACAGAATTGCGCACTTCATACGGGAAGCCGCTTGTGTATTTTAGACGCATTGCCATCGTCACCAGAATGGAAGCTTGTGGTGTTTGAAGGAGAAGCCACCGACGACGAGCATTGCTGGTCCCCGTCTTGGCTGCCGAGATACGAGATTAGTTGACTACCGCCCCGCCACATTTGTTTGCTCTGCCAGCATAGCCCAGTGTTTTCGGCGCGGTCTCGACTTAATTACGTTCGAGCGACGGGCTCCCTTTCTCTCGTGCTCTTCAAGCTTTAACGTTCCTGGAACTGTAGGTATACAATCCTGCTTTCATGTTTCAATTACTTCTGCTATTGTCCACGTGTTTGTGCTGCTCTATTTAGTTTTGATAATCTTTATATGATATTGTAGTATGTTTTAATAATGTGAACACTGCGAGCTTTCACATCATTCTCCAGCAGCATTGCCCTGCCTCATGCCGCGCCTTACTTGCTTCAATCTGGTTTAATGGGGAAAAATACTAACCCTAAATTCCAATGAACCCCTACCAATTTTACGGGGAAACCTCGCAGTGATCTAATAATTCCAATCATAATATTACCTTAATTCCAGACATAACACTACCTTTAAACAGTAAAAATTTCCATTTTGGAAAACAATGTTTAATTTCAAAAGTTATCAACAATTGAGTATGTAAATTTTAGTAAATTATTCCAATTAGTATGCAAGTTAGGATGTGTTATTATTTATGAATTAACGCAATCAATGTTTTTCTTCACGTAAGCAAGCAAAAATTTTCACATCGCATGATATAGTTACAACACCTGTGGTTAGTGAGTCGTGAACTGTTTTAGTGTGCATCACTACCGACTTCGCTCCAGGAATTCATTTAAAAACACGCATAATCAAAGTCTACAACTAAAATATATACCTGAATGTTTATTTTTATGATATTTGCACATTGTAATTAATCTCATTGCTCTTTTTTTCACAGGCGGCTTGAGCAGAACCAAATCACGGAGGTGCCGAGTCGGGCGTTCGCTCCGTACAGGAAGCTCAGGCGAATGTGAGTGTTGGGAACCTGTTACTGTATTAGGATACTCCTCTCCTATTTAGGATAACTTTAATCTGTTAATGGATACCCATGCTAGAGGAGTAGAGAATACTTGGTAACTCAATCTTTATTGAAAAAGGATCAGTGAGCCAATCTAATGAATACAATGCGACGTGCAATTAAATAGGAACTATTAGCTGGTTAGCACACTGTTGCTCGGGATAGATAATCCATGCAAGTTTATAATCCTGAATCCCTAATCCCGAACCCAGTTACCGACTTTGGAAATGAAGTATGATAATCTAATTAGGGCTCGATTAAGCCCACATTAAACATGGAAGTCAGAATAAAGTATTTTTTGTAGGAAAAGTTACCTTTTTATTTTACGGTAAAATTACCATTTTCCATTACTTATAACTCTCCCCATCCTATTGTTTTCAATGTATCGTGATTCCATAACCAAATATAAAATGTTATAAGCAGTCGCAACATTCTATCTTCTATCAGGTATCTAAGAGTTAAACTCTGTTTACCTGCCTCTAGAAATGGTAGGAGCGTATTCGGTAGCGTATCCACGATACGTACATATATCGTAGATACGCTACCGAATAGCCGAGTGTTTCAGTCCTCAGCATGGCACGTACTGTATATCCTAGCCAGGCTGTTCCTAGCATAGTTCAGTGTGTCAAATTTTATGGTTGACAAACCGCGTATTTCACGGTCTTTTGGAGATTGATAGCTCATATCCCCGTCATGATTAAGTACTAGTTTACTTTCATGTTAAAAAAATCTATTTTCTAGCGCTACCCACATTTGTGATCATGGCCGTCCGTGCAGAATCAGTTTTCAGAATAAAGCTCGCAATTTACGCCTCACGCACTGTATTAATAAGTCAACGTGCAACTTTGTTAAATTCCCAAGAATACGTGCACGTGCAGTTTCTCGATATGCACAACAAATGGAAGTTTCAGTGACTTAATTATAATCGAGCTGCCATGTCGTGCTTTAGGTCGCTGCGTCTGGGCGCGACGTCTTGCTCTTCAGCGAGGCCTAATAATTGCATCGACCAGCGCCCCAGGCTGCCATGGCCTGTTAAATTGCATGCATGCTTCAGTGGTTCAGACCGATCGCTACCGAGGGCGCTACCGCCCCACGCCCTCTCTCTCTATGCCGCTTTCATTACCGATCATCGCCAGCATAAGTTAATTGAGTTAGAAACTGACAAGTGGCTGCTTCCGTGTCCGGCTCATTCATGCGTATGTGTTGATGCAGAGCAAGGTGAGTTTTCAATTAACTTTATTTAAGAGTAATTACTGCATACAAAGAATGCAAATTAATTCGCACCTTAAAATGAAAAATCTATCATGGAAATAAAATATAAGAGGGACAATATTAGGACAAAATGCGCGAGCTTTTAGTGTTGATCAGCGCTTTGATTGCGCGTGCCGTGTCGCGGACTGGGAATGTAATTTTATCGGTTGAAATAATATGTTAGCTTCAATACTTGGACTTCTTGATATTCAAGTGAATGGAGCATCATAAGTGATGAATTAAATACTTCCCTATAATTTATGCATGCGTATAAATAACTCTGTGACGTATCGCTATGAGTTCATCACCTGTTACATTCCTACGTCTGTCGTTGAGCCGCGTTCATCCTTAGAGCGCAACGAGAAGCGAGGATTTAAATTCAATGGAGAAAGTGAAGTCCGTGGCACAGCGTCGCACGGAAAATTCAAGGGCCCTCAGCCTTCAGCGCGCCTTAAAGGCCTTTCGACTGAAGCAATCATTAGCGGGCATTGAAAGACCTGCCTGATAAAGCCCGGATTCGCTTCCATCGCGCCCACTTGAAGCTGTCGCCGGGCTTTGCATCTCATGCCGCGCGGGAGCCAAAGATGCTGGGGTCATGCTGTGGAAATCGTGGGTTGAAAAGGCGATTTATCCAAATATGTTTAGCCATAAGGTGAATATCGTGCACGAGTTACACAGATTATAATTACAAATATGTCGTGGCCATGTTGTTCATATCGGGGGTTACGAATGCCATTCATATACAAAAATGTAAGTGGATGTCGAAGGGTATATAAGGGCCACTAATCCAATAGATGTTGGATAAAGACTTCAAATCTGAAGCCGTGTTGTTATTGCCGTAGATATCACAGGTTTAAAAGCTTTAAATCTAAATGAATTCAGCCAATGGCCACTGTGGAATGAAAGCGTAAAGAAAAGGTATTTTCAGACACTGAATCGGACTTCATCGCGTTAGGTTAAATAGTTCCAAAAGATACTCGACAGTACGACTATTTTGTCCACAATCTTAGCAGTGCGCCCACCATAGCAGGACTCGTCGCTTTGGCTCGACCAGGAAATGCAAACATGGTCGCACTACCGCCCCTTCGATCTGTCGATAGATGCACTTTATTCTCCCTGAACGAAGAGGATTTCCTTGTTGGTCGACAGTGAAATTGAACACCAGCGCCCTATCCCAATGGCTTGCTGATTTAGCTTGATGGATGTCCTTTGAGAGGCTTGACACACAGGCTTCTGTGCGGCTCCTCTTTGCTGGTTCATTGCTGCTGTAAAACTTATCGAATACTTTCTTGTGGACACTTGGTGCTATTTAAGGTCAGTCAATGCCTGTTCCTCCTCATTGGCATTCGTTGGCCACACACGTAGGGAACTGGACTGCTACTGATGTGCCTATCATTACCTATACCTGCTGGTGGTATCTGCGATTACGTTACTTACTTAAGTAATTATTGAACAACTTATGGTAGTGTGTATTAATTATACCTTTTCCTGCTACCGGTACTCGCTAATTACGCTATTTACTTGAGTGATGACTGACCAGCGCGTGATGGTGTCAATATCATCACTTGTTCCTTGTAATATGATTAAATGTAAATTTTATCTGATGAAGCATCATGAGTTCAAAATGAATGTATGTAGGCACAACTTAACCCGAATCATCCTTTGTGAAAATGCATCGCCACAATTAACTTGAGTTTAGAGTATATAGTTGCAGTCGTCACAACTTCATAATCAACTTGATTGAGTAAACTCCAAGGGTATTTATAAACTTATTGTCTTATTTGATTGCAATTTCGAGTGGATTTATTACGAGCGTCGAATACGATTTGAGCACCACAGTATCCGTACAACAAAAGATTGACGCAGACATTAATAACGAATATCAATGTAATATAATATTAATATAATAATTTAAAAATAAGAACAGGCTTTAACAACGAAGTTAGGACGCTACATCGATTTGCTTTTCGTAATATAATTATACAAACAATTAAGGAGCTGTCAGTTATTTTGCCACTTATTTTTTATTACCAAATAATTATTTCTCTGAAATCTCTGAAATATTAGGGATAAACCTTATGTTGGTGCAGCGTTGCTAGTATATGTTCCCGCCCTGCACAACTACGCATCTATAGCTCGAATGGACATTGTTGAGTATTGTAATGGGCGTGGGGCGAGTGTTCGGACTGTGTGCTGGAATTTAGACTCGCAATATATCAACTGAGGTGGCAATAAGCTGCGTACGTCCTTATTTGCAGCTACATCGCCAGCAACACTGCCTTGTTCGGCGCTTTAACCGCTCAGCGCCAATTTTTTGATTGCGTTCCGGCAGCCTGTTAAAACAAGAGCAGATTCTGCACCTTGGCTACCAATGTTTGTAAAATGGCTTGGAAGAATAAAACCTTGCATTTAGCTTCTGTTCGATTTCTGGCTTTGAATTCTGTTTGTGCTGTTGGTAGGTTAGTTTAAAATGATTTATTTTGCACCAGCGTGTGGTCTTGTTCTCGTGAAACTCTTCTATGGTTTCAAGTAAACTATTTTCTCGGCGCACGGAGTAAGTGGATTAATTGAACTAATTAAGACTTAACAGTGGACATGACGTGTAGTGACTCGAATTATATCTCGCACTAGTTTTTTCTTGAATGTCATAGTTAATTTCATTAAACCTTCAAACTCGTGATTATCGACCTCTGTAACAATATCTTACTTAACTATCTTGATCTCGATTGCTTATTTAGGATTTCATCAATTTCATTATTAAACCATTATAAAATATACAGTCAGTTAATCAGCAAATTTTGAGCACGAATAACACTAGTATAATTACTGAATGATGAAGTTTAGTAAATGTCGAAATTATTTTATGTTAAATCGTACCAGAAAATATTGTGAAATTTCCTAAGAACGCCAGTGGAGAACCGTTTGCCAATCGCGCATTGGGTAGCTAAGAGTCATTTTCTATACAACGCCGTGGAGTAAACATCAGCTAAGGAGTAAGCTGCTAAGTTCTTCACTAGAATTCAATTCTTTTAATGCAATAGAATATTTCAGGTATAACTGTAATAGCTAAATTGCTAAATTGTGTTTTGTATTCTTTTATACTGTTATTTCAATGTGTTCATGTCATGTCGATTCCAACGGCCATCACTGATACAGGTGTTGGTCGGTCAGCGTCTTCGTTCTTCAACCCCAATAAACTATCTGAGCTTCACAGTCTTTACTACAACCCCCAGTAGACGTGACCATTAATTAATTAGGGAAGAGGGAAGGTTGCTGTAAAATATTACTCAAAACCCAACCACACCAAAACCACCCTCTCCTTCAGACGTGTTGCAGTGGACATGACGTGTTGCAGTGGACATGACGTGTTGCAGTGTCATGTCATGTTGCAGTGGACATGTCATGTTGCAGTGGACATGTCATGTTGCAGTGGACATGTCATGTTGCAGTGGACATGTCATGTTGCCGTGGACATGTCATGTTGCCGTGGACATGGCGTGTTGCAGTTCCTGAAGCTCATTGAAATTATTATTCTTCCGACATGATTAATAATAGAAATACGAAAAAAAATATAAAACTATGACTATATATAATGTATGGCAATAAAGGAAAATTCAAATATGACTTGTATAATTCTACCCTCTGAGTAATTCAAAAAGTTACTTTATTTATTTAGTATCTGAATAGAAATTCACTTTATCTCTTTAGAAAAACGCATCGACGATGATTCGAAATACAATGTTTATTTTACCGTACCGTACATTTTTACCAAAAACGCATTCAGAACGTGCCTCACAAATTAGAGAAACTTGCAATAATAACAATTAATGGTAGGTATGCAATGCTTGTTGGCAAATTAAGAGCGACTTTTTGATTGCCAACGAAAATGTTTCTATCTTATTGCCAGCATTTTTATTGTTAATTATTTATGAATAACAATAATAAATGGATAAGTATAAATAAAAAATATAAGTTATTATATAATGAAGTAAGTAATGAAAGTTTTTCTATCAATAAATATATAAATATTTATAGATTGAAAGTTACTCGAAAGTAGGAATATATGCAACCGTACCATTTTGTTCGCTTCTCCGAGGGCCCGTCGATGATATCCATGAGTCAATGTCACTCAATTGCCTGAATCACAAATTCGGTAGAAATTTGAAATTAAAGAAAATTCTGCAAAAATTTATCAAACTTCATAAAAGATGCGGTCGGAGCTGAACGCCTGAACGTTTTATATAAAGATAAAGTCAATTTTTGGACAATTTTCATTGCTTTTAAATCCCTGCTTTAATGTTATTCATGCTCCAATGATTTCGAGTCTCTCATCAAAAATTTCATTCCAGAGCAACTTTGTATTAAACTGTTGCGTTTGATATTTTGATATACTTGCTCGGGCACGTTAACCTGCTGCGCTTGGTTAACCTGCAATGCAAGGTTGACTAGCAAGACCGGGTTTTCCTTATGTTAACCTTCTCGGCAAACCAGCCATACCGCGTTAACATGTCGTTCATCACAGGGGGTCAACCTGTTATTCTCTTCGCAAATTTGCTCTTTTCCCATAAAACTGGTCCCAAATTCCCTGTATATTCAGGGAAGTGAAGTTTGACCGACCACACTGCTTCTAAAAACGAGCAAAACACCTGAAAAAATTGTTTATCGAAGCCCGACTTGATAATGTCGCGCTACAGCCTGGCAGCTGAGAGCGGCTCGCAGTATTTCAGGGCTACGCTGCAATAACAACACAAATCCGTCATCTTGTCGCGCGCGCCCATCAACAGGAAACTGATTTTGCTCTGATAAACCCAATGGCAACAGATTTAAAGTCGTCAGCTAGGTTTTGTAAATCAGGTGCCTCTCCATCTTGTTTATTTTGCTTGAAGCTTCACATCACGTAACTCTTCTCGCTGCTATTTTCTAACGTAACTAGTTCTGTCCATCGCTCTAGTTTGCCGTTGATTAGTCCCGCTCGCGGACGCGGTCAAAAAGCCCTCGAAAATATTTCTCCTGCGCCGCTTGTTTTTCTCCCGGTGTCCATTTTTTCCCCACGAGCTTCTCTTGTCTATCCAATTTACTCTTCGTTCTAAGTTCGACGGGCCGCGGACTTCTATGAATTTCTTGTTAATTTCTTGCTCGTCTTTGCGGGCGTCTTGTGGGCGCTTGTTGATGTTATATCTTGACACTGAAATAGGTTGTGCAAACGATTTCTTTCAAATATTTTCCCAATTTGATTTTTAACCGAGATTTTGAGCGTTGAATATGTTAAGCTGTACTTTATCACTATTGAAGGCAACTGCTCTGTAACCAGCTTTCTTTAGTTAAAAATAACTCGTATTCTTGAGATAAACGAGTATGAAACTTATTATTCTGATTGACTTGATGTCCATTTGGACATATGATACGTAGAAACAATATGATTCTAATTATATTGAGGAATATTGAATAATGAATGGTCCTATAAGGTACCATGAGCTTGCACCGATTCCACAAAATTCGTTGCAGTGTCAGGGCTGGTCAGCTAAGGAAGATTTCAATATTTAGACATTGTCAATCAGCGAGTGCGAAAATACTCCCTAATATCTCGGCCAATATATCCCCTGTGAGGGAGTGAGACTTCAGTTGGCCAGCAAGTTGCGTACCTTCAACTTGTGGCTGCAAACATGTTCGTGTTTTGACACTCGGGGCGCGCTAATAGCCTACTTATTTTCTAGCGATGACCGATTTGTCGACAGCATTAAGCCTCGAGAGCTTATTTGCAGCACGTGTTATTTACGGACACATCACGTCAAATTTTATTAACTGAAACTCATTTGCACACCTTTTTTGTTCTGTTTGCACTTGAAATCGATTTAATTTTAAATTTATAATGTACAAGATGGAGTTTTTGTAAGAGGCCTCAAATAAATATATTGTAGCGCTCATGTATACTCGCGATGTGAGAACCGAAAATGTGGCCATTATCAAAACCTGCTAAGCATACATTATTGTACGTCGCCAAATTCAAGAAGAGCATGAAATTGAAAATTTGATAATCAAAGTTGCTAAATATTGTTTAGTTTTACAAAAATAAGTAGATGTACAATTTTTCGAATTTTAAAGTAGCATGATAACGCGATTCTTTAATTCTATTTCCTTTAAGACCATTTGTAAAAATGTTGTACCTATTGCTTATAATTTTAAGTGTATTCTTCATTGTAAGTTGTTAATGTAAGAAAACATTGAAAATAGCAGTCATCCTTCGATAGATTGTTCACGTCTGATATACTTCAGATTATGCATATGAGAAGGTTTTATTTTGACCGTGACCTTTGCTATGTGGTGGTACAATAAATCTATTTACTTCATATCAATGGCACAAAATTTTATAAGCACAGCATTTAAACTGGAAAGTGCAGGCATAACAATTCAAATTAGAAATAAAATACATGACGGATATATCCAAATGTTTTTGTCCCAATAATACTTATATTTTCTACGCTTCGAAAGATCGCTATCAACAGAAAGTAAACGAGAGTTTATTTTTAATCCGATAACGATACCTCATAACATCCTTCAAATTCTACGTTCATTACAATTCTTATTCACGATGTTTTCCACATCTGCTGAATGTGAGCATTCAGTAATTCAGTACTACGACGTGCTCGCAGCTCTGTATAAATTAGGGTCCATTGCTCTTGAAAATTTTATTGCCCCGACTAATACCCGAAATTCTGACATTCGAGTTCAATGACAAATAAATTTCGAAATTACGTTTGTACTTCTCAGTACTTACGCTACGTACTTTGAATCACTATAGGCATTGAGTTTGATTGATTAAATCATACGAAACTTGCTTATTTAACTATTCTCACCTATTACCTATCTTACCTCCACATCTTAAATTAAAAAAAATATGCATGAAAATTTATTACTCAAATAGCAAATATTCAATCGAATAGAAAGTGGATTTTTTATTCAGAAAGACCACCCAAGTTCTCGTTGCTGCTACTTCCATCGGTTCCTTCTCTCTTGACGTTATTTAGACGCAGCGCCGACGTTGGACGATCTTTACATGTAAGGCCGAATAATGAGAGCGATCTGAACGAACAATAAAACACGCTTCCTGCCAGCCACGGATCTAATCACAATTTATTTCAGGCCTAAAACAGTTTATCAGAATTAAGGCCGCCCTCATCTGATTTGCTAACCTAAAATATGACCCTGGGGACCGTCTCTTTAATTCCTCTGATCGCAATATGTTTTGTTGGAAGCTGCTTCTTTGCCTCTATGTTTTATTGAGGTACATGGAAGCTGCTCCTCTGCCTCGATGTTTTATTGAGGTACATGGAAGCTGCTCCTCTGCCTCGATATTTTATTGAGGTACATGGAAGCTGCTCCTCTGCCTCGATGTTTTATTGTAATTATCTTTCAGCTCCGTGCAAGTTCTTCATTCAGTAGTACGGAATTCTAAGACAAATTTTTGTGCTGCAGGGACAAATTTGGGTTACGGCTTTGAATCGTTTTTTGCTTAATGGATGACTTTATATCATATCAAATTCCACCTTAGTAATATTCCAATAATGATACTCTCGTAGAAATAGCTGTGATTATGGAATAAATATGATGCTGAATTCTGGTCACACTTCATATAGATTTTGCTTCCAATAAATAGATAAATCCTGAGTAAATAGGTGATAATTTAAATAATATATTGACTGAAGTTGTATTTCATTTTGTCTGGGCAGAGATTTAAGCAACAACCAGATCACGACGATCGCTGGCGATGCTTTCCACGGACTCAAGGCCTTATCTTCTTTGTAAGTATCTACCATCAAATTTAATACTCAGTACTCCGAACAAGGTAAATTGTAATGGAAATGTACTAGAATGGAACGTTTTAAACGACTTCACGTACGATTCCAAAAAGCGACAGACGTACAATAACTTGATCGCCGGCAGCGCCCATGATGCTAAGAGGTAAATGTTTGTCCTACAATGCACTTGCAATGCTCACCTATACTTTAGTTTCACTTATTTTGAATTCCATGAAGATTTTCACGTCCCCTGAGCATTGCTTGCTACTATTGTATTCTATCGTAAAGGAAAATCAGAGCTCTATCCCGCCCCAACTTGTGACAAAAACTCGTGCTAACTCAAGTTCTCCCTAAATTCTCTTGGCTTGACAACTTTTTGAGTGCACGACCCTTCCTTCCGGCGGCTTGTGTCCGGTCATTGTTTCCAGCGTCGGTCTATTCTCGGTTGCAGGAACTTTTCCTGTAGATATGCAGAGTAATTTGTATTGAAATTTCTAGGGTACTCCATTAAATTGCGTGATGGATTTAAGCCCTCGTGTGGAGTACCGATGGAAAATGACCAAAAAATAAACCAATGCGAGGATTTAAATTTCCTTTCTTTATTGCTGCTGAATTTAACCACTGAATAATGATGCAATAGTTACTTTACGATGTTATGTCAACGTAAGATGATCGGCGGACTTTCCTCTGGCCGCCGATATTACACGTTTGATTTATGGGAAAGACTGCTCAAGTACTTGAGGCGTTTAGTGACTGACTTCGTGACGTCTTACTTTGTAACGTCGCTAAATGCTCTACAACAGTCGCCTCTAGCTAACGCAGTCGTTCTCCCCAACTACCGCAGTCGTTCTCTCCTAACTGCCGCAGTCGTTCTCCCCCAACTGCCGCATTCGTTCTCCCCCAACTGCCGCATTCGTTCTCCCCCAACTGCTGCATTCGTTCTCCCCCAACTGCCGCATTCGTTCTCCCCCAACTGCCGCATTCGTTCTCCCCCAACTGCCGCATTCGTTCTCCCCCAACTGCCGCA